>NC_051159.1:175951724-176184223 GCF_013339745.2 Dermacentor silvarum | reverse complement strand
AGACACTGGACCTGGTTGCAGACGTTGCGGCCAGAGGCGGTTGTACACACGGCATGGGATTCCAAATTGGTCCCTGAGGAAGCAGTGCTCGAAGTACCGGTTGGCTCCCGCGTACGGACAAGGTACAGTTCTAAGGGGAACACCACCCCACATTGTGCAATATAATGCCACAAATAATCGCCTCCCAAAGCATGCTAAACACGTTCTTGGATAGCAACTGGGGTTGACTTGTGTTACATTTTTTTCTAGCATATTGCGTAATAACTAACTACAAAATATGATGCAAGTTTATTGGGTTTCTATTTTCTGTAAAGCAGCAAACCAAGTGCTGTTCGAGTGCATTAACATATGCAGCACCTTTCTTTTCAAACGAAGCTTGTATTGCCTCACAAGTGTCGGTGGTGGTGGTGTCACGCTAAAAAACCATCGAGTAGTGCAGGTGCGGGGAACGCTTCGCTGGCGCCGGATCACGTGACGCGCGCGACCAATCAGAATCGTTTGGTGTGTCGTGGGGAGAGAAAGGGAAGGAAAGGGTGTTAGCGCACGCTCTGCCGAACTTCCCTCACCTCAGATCAGTTTCGGCATACGCATGGGAAGGCAGTGCGTGGTGCGTTCCGCCGAGGAGCAGGCTGCGTTTGAGCAACAACGCCGCGAACTCGCTCGTGAAAGGGCTCGTTGACAACGTGCCGATTCTAGCGTGAGGGCTTCCGAAGCCCAGGCGAAATGTCAGCGAAGAGCCGCGGACCCGAGTTGCGGGAGCGCGATGTTGAGGCGAAACGTCAGTGAAGAGCTGCCAATCCTTGTTTTGGGCAACGAAGCGGAATGCCTGCGACAGCATCGTCTTGCCCTCCAGGAACCCGACAACGATGGTGCACGCCTCGTAACTACAGGAAAGTAGTATAGGTCAGGTACGCACACGACCACCTTTGCTTACCCCCACTTTCTCGGCAGGGGAAAGGGCTGGTGTTTTTAGTGTTGCAATGCTGCAATATGCTCTCCTGTCATATTACTTAATCATTGAGAGCCACCAGTCTAAAAGATTCTGCCACGTTACAGCGTCACTTTTTGGCTGCACTACAAGTCAACCAACCAGCCATAAGGCCTCTCTTCACAAAACAATGTATTTCTTTACCCAACACATTTGTCTTTGATGTCAGTTGCAAAGAACTGTCACTGAAAGATGTAGCTGAATTTACCAACTTTTGGTCAGCTGCTGAAGCACTGCCACAGCTCTGCTGATAATAGCAAACAAAATTAAGTTACAAATTGCCGTTTCAATTCAAAGAATTCGAAGACATCACAGGCTGTGTACGGGGATGGCCGCTTGTTCTCATTGCTGTAATGTGCAGTGTGTTGTACTCAAGATGGCGATACGTGTTCTGTTACTGTACAGGGCCGTATTTTCGGACGATCGTATACAAGGTATTCATTTTCGCGTTACTACCATCGGACGCGTACACGGCCCGCAACGTTTCCCCACTGATAGTGTGAATTGGCATTGTACCCAGAATGCTGTCGCTCGTAGACGCTGTTGCGACTCGGGGTCCGGGACGAGAGACTGAGTCTTGAAGTAGGCGAAGAGGAGACGAAAGCTTTATACAATATGTACAAATATGTACAGATATAGCAGCAATAGCAGGTAATTGCTGGTAATAGCTGCCCTTAGCTGGCGATAGCTGGTCAAAGCAATAAGAGCGCACCGGACCGACGGGGCGGCCGGTGGCGACTCTCTGGCTTAACAATGGGCCGGTTCTTCCTTAAATCCCCTTGGCGGCGGCTCGTCGTCGACAGGAAGAAGACGGGACGGTTGCTGACGTCGCCCGCGCCGTATTGTGTCATCGCGTCCCCTTGGCGACTCGTGGACAGGACCCAGACGGGCGGTTTCTGGCGTCACCCGCGTCGTATTCTTCTTTCCACGGGGGGGGGGGGGGGGGAAGAAGACCTGGTGCCGCTTGAAATGACACACGTCTATTGCTTCGCCGCGGCAAAGATGGGTGCTTTTTGAAGTCTCCCCGCGCGTTGAATTCTTGATTGGTCGCGCAGACGTGGGAGCTCCCGTCGCCTCGATCATAGGCACGTAGCACGGCACAACAACGCCTATGTCTTGCGCTAGTACCCGAAAGTGGCGGTCCGGGCATGCGGCACACTTTTTTTTTTTTTTGACCATTTGTGTAATAAAATCACTTATTTTCGGGCGAATCTATTTCGGACTCCCGATTAGTGGAACATTTTGGCGCGCTCCCCGTCGAGCCCGAATTATCGATCGGCGACTGTATGCAGGTACATGGCATTGGGGAGATTCGCGTCAAAATCGCGTTGTATTGACCCTTCTCGCGTCGATCCCGTGGGCGCTGCTATGTTTGATCACGTGGCGACGCGTCCATTGCTTGCCTCAGCTGTCTTCTTGTTTACAACGGATGTGTATGACGCCGGTGTGGCTTAGCAAACCTTTGTTTCGGGAGGTATCGTAGACGGTGACTGTGTGGATGACACGAAGCTTTGGCCACAGGTGCAGAGAACATGCAAAATCGCTTTCGGAGCTGATTAAGTTATGTCCAAACGGCGCGAGCAGCGTATCTTGTGCTTGTTCTAAAAGCGGGGCTAAATATGTGTTCCAAGCTATCCAAACTTTCCGTCCATGAATTGAATCAGGGTTAGTGTGTTTTGCTGTTCGTTCTTTATTTGGCAAATAACCTGAGTCTCACGTTTCTGACTCGGTAATGTTTCTCGGTGCGGTCACTATCTGATCATTTTCTGCCTAATCGCTTGCGGGTGGTCACGAAACATTCAGCTTCGACCATTCGTGCGCCATCGTTGTAGTCCGTCATTTATTGTGCGTATTGTGGAGATGGGTTTGCTTAAGGCTTACCCTACGAACGACGGTCAGGAAAGGGCACGACGCTCCTCCACTCCGCACAATGCGCAGCGCTGTGTGCGTGTCGCTCTCTCGTGTCCCCGTCTTTTTTGCGCTGTTTTTTTCTTTTTTTTTTTTCAATGAATCACCAACACGCCCAAGCTTCCACGCTAAAGCACAAAGGCGCTACGGCAGGGTTCGTTGACTCTCTGACACGGCACGAAGAAGGCTCCGCGCCGTGTCGCCAAAAAACACGGGTTTATTCACCCAAGATACAGAACAGTGCGACAGTCACGGCGCTTACGGGCAAAGGCTTACTGCAGGACTGATCGAGTACGCGCGCCCGCTACGCTAGGGCTTACCGGGTAGAAAGCGCGAGAACGAGGAGTCGCGAGAACAAAGGTCTCACGTAACCACCTCGTTGCGGGCCTGGCGGGCCTGTATCTGCCGCAGTGCCGCCACAGAACACCCATACAAACTTGTGCCGCTGCGAGAAAGCGCTCAGCGGACGAGAGCTCGGGTGGAGAGGGTGCCCGGGGGCCGCCACTCGGGAGGCCAATCAGGGCGCGTCCCGGTGACGTGTTCTCGCGGGGCAAGTCCAATCCCGGGGAGGGGGGGGGGGGGGGGAGAAGCACGGTTTGCGCGGGAAAGTAGCTCCGGCGCGCTAGCCGTGTCCGCCATGTTGCCGTTACGGCGGCGGTTCCCGGAGATCGAGCTAAGCGCCAAGCGCGAGTTATGGGACTAGGCGCGGGAAGGCACCTCGATCCACACAGTATATAGCGCGCATATATTCAAGTGTGCGCCCATTCACTTATTCTTCACACTTTGGCGATAAAGTGGGCGTAAGTTTCCGTGCCAGCTGGGGTAGATGTGCGTAGATACTGTGCGCGAAACTATGACAGGTGATTGGCCGGCGCTACTCCCTTTGTCATTGTTTAACGAGCGGTACTCGTTCTTGCGGATGTTCCGGTGCCAAAGCCCTTTCTTTGAAGGTTACCGATACAACGCTGGCGGATGAGCAAATCGAGGAAAGCCGTACATCTCGAAGTGCCGGTAACATGTACGGACAGTTGCAGCAGCGGTCCGCGAACTTGACCACACAGATTCATTCCATTCCTTAATATGCCAGCCACTATTTTTGCAGCCAACTACTGCGCACATCTTCAATCCATCATGATTGGAGCACAGTGCGTTAGCGAAAACAGCATTTCCGATAGCTGATCGCACATCAAGGTAGAAGCGGTAATGGTTGCGTATTCTCTGCTGTCGCTGAGAATACGCGGTCAGCGCGTAAGCGCTTCGCCGAAAGCGCCATCTCGTTTCTCTAGAATAAACTGCTCTGCGAAAAGGGTCAATATAAGTAGCGC
The DNA here is from genome assembly GCF_013339745.2 of Dermacentor silvarum. Classification (NCBI taxonomy): domain Eukaryota; kingdom Metazoa; phylum Arthropoda; class Arachnida; order Ixodida; family Ixodidae; genus Dermacentor; species Dermacentor silvarum. Next base: position 176,180,002 of record NC_051159.1, on the reverse strand, counting down.
AGAAACCATAGACTATGTTATGTATGCCTCCCTCCCTTCTCCCTTCCCCACTTGTGCGGGGACGGAAGAGAGGGCTGGGCAGGCGGCATCGTCGTACACAAAAATTTCGAGGGTGCACCCTCCATGGGGGCACGTGTTCGGCGTGTCCTCCGAGATGCCTCAATGAGCTCCTCCGGGCGAAAAGAACATCGAGTACCCTACCTGGCTACATCCCTACTTTCAGCACGTAGAGCATAAAAAGGTACGACGTTTCCGGCAGGTGCGCTGGTGCTCATCTTGAAAGATTTTCTCGCCTAAAACAAAGTGTTTTGATTTACAGAAGCGTAGACTGTTGGGTCGGTTGGTGCATCATGTTGTGTCGTTGAGCGGAATTGCGTGCTGGAAGAGACGAAGTGGACAGGGCAGAGCGTCTGTCCTGTTCGCTTTGTCTCTTCCTGCACGTATTTGCGCTCAACGACACTACAGGTTTTAACTCTCAGAAATGAATTTATTTTGGGTAACAAATGTGCTAAATGTTGTATTTTTGCTAGGACCTCCTCACTATATAAACTGCGGCGAAATATTGTTGGTCGCTTTTTTGAGAGAGAATTTTAATGATGGGAAATGCAGGGAGGTCGGCCTGAGGCAAATTCCTCTAGCCAGCTACTCGACGTTGGGGGAAGGGGAAGAGGGAAAGAAAGAGGCGCATGATGGGTGACGATGACGAGAGAAGGAGGGTGTAAAACATATGGCAAGCAATTTGGCATGCACAAAGCCTACAGTCCAGGCCCGTACTTTTTAAAAAGTTCAGTAGCGCCTGGATGACCTTAAAACTCGATTGAGCGTCTGGCCAAGGGCCTAAAATAACGTCCTCCGACAACGGTGGGCTGTCGAGACGCGTAAGGTCATTCTTCAACGTTTGACGCTCTTCCACTTACTTAAGGCAGTCACAAAGCACATGACCTATAGTCTCATCTACATGGCACCACTCACAGTCTGGAGACTCGGTGCGTCGCATGAGGTGCACGTATACGCGCGTAAACGCTACCCCCAACCTTAGTCTGTGCAGAAGACTGGCACAGCTACGTTGAATTTGTTTGGGTTTCACATAACGGTAAATGTAACGAAATTGATTTTGTAGACAAAAAAAGCGTTATTTAAAATTTTAAAATTTGCTGATTTCTTGCATTTAAATGCATAAGCATTTCTATGCTTACCCAACGAGGAAAACCGTCCGTTCGATCGCTTTCAAGATCGGGCCCGCAACAGCGGGTGAATTCACCTTCGTGCTGCTTCTCGCTTCAACGCGAAGCGGCGAGAATAGAGTGCTCGCGAAGCCATATCAGCACTCGCCGCACTCTGCCACCATCGCAGATCGTTTTTAAGATAGAGGACCGCGCGTCTCGCTTCGACGCGAACTAAGCGGCGAGAACAGCACACACGAAGCTATCAGCAGTCGGCGCTCTCTGTCCCCATCGCAGGTCGCTTTCAAGATAGGGTCCGCGCGGCTGCGCCATACGCGCAGCCGCCGCCGGAGTACGGTTCATAATGGTTCGACGCGGATGGATCAGGCGCAAAAGAGCGATAACGGCGTATACAGTCAAACCTCGATATAACGAACCTTGATTTGACGAAATTCGCGATGTAACGAACCAGTATTTCCCTGTCTTAGTTTCATTGAAAACCGTGCATTTTTTGCGATTTAACGAAGTTTTTGGCCATTTCAGGCATGTACTTGGAGCACGCATGGCTGGTAAATATAGCAAAAAACTAAAAATGTCGGCCGAGAAAAAAAATATTCGCAAGCATTCTTCCGCATAAAAGTTTAGCTGCAAAAACGCCGTCGAGGCACGCGCGCCAGGACGCGCTATGCAGGAAACAGCGCTGCGCCATTTGTCGCGTAACAACTTGCGGAGGCCGCGCGCCAGCTCGGGGTGCTCGGAGAAATAGAGCTTACGATTCCATCAGCGCAAGGGGGGGGGGGGGGGGGGTGAGCGGCGCGGTAACCTGATCACAAGCACGCGCTAGAGGGGGAGCATGAAAGCGCGCTTTTCGCCCTCTCCCTCTAGTGCGCGCGTCTCCTCTCTACCCTTGCTGTAACCGCGCATGACTGTCCATATGCGGACCATGCACCGTGTCTTGGAGGTAGACTTCGGCAAGTGCAAAGGTTGAGCCCAGGTGCTTGGTTCCTTCATGCGCATTTTGTTCCCGCGCGTCTACTGTTGGCGGTCGCCTAATCTCAAGTTTCCTAGGCACGCTTCGAAGCATTCTCTCGTATTACGACAGCGGGTGATTTTTGCCTGAGCGCGCTAATACCCGATAATAATACACCGATAAAACTACGAACCTTACTTCGTGTAGCTGTTGCTATCGCCATCAATGCTCCGCCTTTCTGGCGAAACTGCGACATATCATTCTTTCTCGGGACGAATATCCGTATTTCTTTTGCACTTTTCTTTTTAATTTGATGGCGCTATCTGATGACGGCTGTGGGCACTAATCGCGGTAAGCCATGGCGTCAAGATTTACGGCACTGCGCGATGCAACACGCTAATCTCGCATGCCGTGAGCCACGCCGATGCAATTTGCTCTCGGCGCGATCTGCACCGCGTGCGCTGGCGCTCATAACCACGCTATTATGGCCCGACCTTCTTGTCATTTCTTTGTAAGTGATTACTGACAAGATACCACCAGGAATGTTCTGGGGATATGTGAAATTATATGTTCTGCTGAAACATTGAAACCTCGAATTAACGAAATCTGCAATTTAACGAAGTTTTTGCTGCAAGTGCAACTTCGTTATATCGAGGTTAGACTGTAATCGGAACATCAGCGCACCTGGCGCCACCACTTGCAGTAGTTTGCGTATATAATAAATTCACCGTGCGCCCCCGTCCGCAGCGCTATCGTTTATACTGGTGGGATCAAGTTTCATAACATTGATAATGACACCGGGTTGCTTGTAGATGAGCGAGTGGCACAATGTTTACGCATACTTAGACAACTCCCAGAGGAGTTCTTGCGTAAATTTTTGCTAGCCGATGTGAACTTTTACACAATGTTACACAGAACTTATACAACAAATGTCCTCGCAATAGCGCTTTATAAATAATCAAAAATAATTATATAGAGAGCGATGCGTCGATTCTCGGTCGATTTTCTTACATTTGTTTTCTCAAGTGACGATTTCGCCGCATCCGCGACAACGAAATGGCGACCAGAAGCGGGAGGAGGAGGAGGAGGAACAAACTTTTATTTAAACCAGCAGTTTACTTGGCTGGGCCTAGGCCTCCCACGTGGGGACATCGAGGTCTTGCCTCTTCGCCGCCTCGCAGGCTTGCTGGGTAGCCCAGAGTTGGGAGCTGCGCAGGGCGGCGTGCCATCTCGACGAGAGGGTCATGGTATTATTTGTCGGGTATTGGTTTTTACATTCCCATAGCATGTGGGGAAGCGATGCTGCCTCAGTCTTACAGATCTTGCAAATGTTACTAGGGTAGGTGTCCGGGTAGATCCTGTGGTAACGTGTTAGTGAGGGGTACGTGTTTGTCTGTAACAGGCGAAGGTTGGTTGCCTGTGCTCTGTTTAGCTTGTGATGAGGGATGGGGAAGGTTCTTCTGTTGAGATAGAATGATTTCGTGAGGTCGTTGTAGCTGGTGAGGCGATCGCGTTCCGCGGGTGCACCTGCGCTGTCTCCGGTACGGTTGACAAGGCCTCGTGCTACGGAGTGAGCGACCTCGTTGAGGTTGGTGAGGTGCGGATGTACGACGACCAGAAGCGGAACAATTTTTTAATTTTTTTTTTTGTCGGAAAGTACGCAATGGAAGAGATCAATAACGATTTCTTTAGCGAGAAATCGGAGATGGCTGACCTTATTGTCTGGTGTGTTTGGTCCATGCATTTCGTCGCATACGTTGGGAATGAATATCTCGAAACTGGTGGCATCCTGAAAATTCGTTACAAGCTTTCCAAACTCAATGTGTACTGTAACGTAATTAAATTAAAATATAATTAGTTTTAAGCTAATCGATTATAGACCTGTTCGTATACGAAATATATAGGTCTAATAAGAAAACCTACAGGTCCCATAGCAAAGTGTACATGTCCCATAATTATAAAGATTCATTAAGTCCGATGATGTTGTTCAAGAAAGCTACTCTTCATTGTTAATTAATGAATTACGCCGACTTCTCCGCGCACATACACTTCGTTTATGCATATTACCGTGCCCTCAGTTCTGCTTACAATAATTAACAAGAATGAAAGCACAGGCACAATATCGCTTCTTTGGCAGTATTCGAACCTGCGCCGTTTCGCGTCAGCGAACGTCGACTACGGCCCTTAACTTACTCTAGAAAAGCTCCCCATAGCGCTCATGTATTGAAATCGTGACTCGCAAGGGCGTAGCCATGATGCTACTCTGTGCAGGCGAAGACGACGAGATACGATTTAGACGATCGAGGCGCGCAATCAATGCGATCCCGAGCCTCCGTCGCTATGGTAGCGCCATCTAGTTAAGGCGCCTGCAAACGCAGCCTTTCAGACACCGTAAGTTTTACGTCAAAATTTTCTAAATAGCCATCCAATCTTCATGAAAAATATACGGAATTAACTTCAAATGTTGTCCGTGCTTACGTGTAAGTGCTTGCTCTTGCATAATATTTTGAATATTTTTAGTGTTACAAAAATGAGTCTTAGCAACATGGCGGCGCCTATGGGGTTCCCACATTTTTCGCCCAGCTTTTCCTCTAGGGTCAGTGCCTATTGCCTTGCCTCTATGCCTATTGGCTTCGGACAGCACAGCCAGCGAGGAGCCCGCCGAGCCAGCCTTGGCGGGGTTTCGTATGCATGCATGCAGGTCTCGGAGGCCATGCTTTGATTGGGATAGTTTTGTTGATTCGCGTGACATGGCGCTGCAAACATCTTGCTCTCCCATTAGGGAGAGACCACTCAGCACATCCTAATGGAATGCGACGGGATCCACCCAGCGAGAACCGTAGGTAACGTGCAACTCCCAGAAGCGCTTGGGTTTAAAGTGGAAGGAAACAAACAGATCAGCCGTAGAGATCAGCAAGAGACGATTAGAGTACTGGTGGAAAAAAAGCAGGGAAAAAAAGATGGATACGACCCGATCTCTTAAAATCATAGGCAGCGGTACAAGGTAAATTTTTGAAAAAGAAAAATAATGAGAGGTATACAAAAATGCTAGATAAAGAACATGTATAGTATACCTGATTAAATCAAGCAGGCTAGGTGACTATTTGTCGCCGCCCCGTTTCAAAGGGGATGCCAATAAATCATCATCTTTAAAAAAATGATTTTTTTTATTCCGTCAACTTCTACTTGACTTTATGTTGCATTGCATAGCAATAGAAGCAAATATTAAGCAGCAGTATAAAGAATAAAAACAAACGCATGAAGTATTAAAAAAAAGAGAAAAACACCTCTTGCTGAGATTCGAGTCCCGGTGTTTTGCGTGGTACGCAGACGTTCTACCTCTGCACCACGTCGGCGTGTGATGATGATTTATCGGCATCCCCTTTGAAACGGGGCGGCGACAAATAGTCACCTAGCCTGCTTGATTTAATCAGGTATACTATACACATGTTCGTTATCTAGCATTTTTGTATACCTCTCATTATTCTTTTCAAAAATTTACCTTGTACCACTACTTATGATTTTAAGAGATCAGGTCGTATCCATCTTTGCTTTTTTTTTTTTCCCAACAGTACTCTAATCGTCTCTTGCTTATCTCTACGGCTGATCTGTTGATGTTTCCTTCCACTTTAAACCCAAGCGCTTCTGGGACTTGCACGTTACCTACGGTTCTCGCTGGGTGGATCCCGTCACATTCCATTAGGATGTGCTGAATGGTCTCTGGATCTCTACTGCAGCATACACATGCCACGTCTAGTTCCGAATATTTGCTCCGGTATGTTTTGGTCCTTAGGCAACCGGCTCGAGCCTCAAATAGCAAGACACTGCCCTTTGTGTTTTGTGTTATCGTACAGATTTGCCCTTCTAATTTCTTTCTTCTCATTCTTGTAAATCTCCATTGTCCTTTTTGTTTCCATTCTTTGCATCCAATTCACGGTGTGTGCTGCCGATCGCAGCGCCCCAAGCGGCGTAATGCTCGTTTGGCTTCACTCTATGTTCAATGCATTGAAGGTGCAGCCGGTTGGGACACTCTCCATGTTCTAGTACACTCTAGCGTGTGTAAACATATATGTCTGTGCTCGCGCCGCATTTCGACGCGTACGATCTGTCCTGCGCCATCTGGGCATGCGTGGGCGCGAGCTTTTGCGCGCCATCACGCGTACGTGTAGTTTGGCCTTTACCGGCGCCCACTTGAAGACGCGCGCCACTTTTTAATGTCGTTCACCAAAGTACACACCACCGTGGTACACAAACCAAAACATTTTACCGCGTGCGGTAAATGCTTAGCAATAATAGATTTGCACAATGCGGGGGACTTGGTGCCATTTGTAATGCGGCTCTATGCCATACGTTTTTCTGCTAAAGCGGCACACGTTATAGACGATTCAACGATGCCTCAAAGAGATTAATTTTTGTGTCGACAGAGCGCCTTTGAGCTGAACAGTCATATTTAAGTACTATGCCCGCGTCACGTGCAGCACGTGACGCGGACACGTGCAGCATTAAGTCCCAGGACCATACTAGTGCACTCGGAGCGAGCACCCACAGGAATACAATTTGATCGACTCACCGGGAAATTCCTTGCGTTTTGGACAGGAAGATGCACAACAAACAACATGTTGCCCACAGCACAGCGAGAATAAAAACGCCGATGCCAACGTCGAACACGCGTGGACCAGCCATGCTCACCGTCAACAAACATCTGTTGCCATAGTAACCGATGCTCGCGGTCTTCTGGCGGGAGGTTCGACTTTGATGAACGATCCTTGGAAGCAAGATTTTTGCAAATAGGTGAAGGGTCGACATCGTGTGGTGTTGTGCCCGCATTCACAATTATTGACTACCAAAACAAAGGGGCCGAGGGGAGTCTAACTCTCAACTAGGCGATGGAAGGCTTGCACTTTGGGCCATTGTACATGGTGCCACCTCAGCTGTCCAAGTGGTTGATAAAACGTACCAGATTGTGGCGTATACACTGGCGGCACTGTGCATCCTTGTAACTTCACGCCGGATGTGGCTCTTTTTTGCACAACAGCAACGAAACAACCTGGTGTTTATTTTGCCTGAAATAAGGTTGTTTTGCCCCCAAGGTTGCCATTTTCACAACCAGCAAGGCTTCTCTTTTGAAAAATAGTTTGAAATTGGCTTCCCACCTTCATTTGTGTACAAATCTGCTATCAAGGTGTGGCAGGACATTTCCTTGGTGATGGGACTTTGACAACAGGAAACTTGACTGCACCGAAGCTGCACCTCCTTGCTACAAGTTGGAGCTGTCCAAGTTGGTTGCAATATGGCCGAAATTCCAGCAGCAAAAAAGAAAAAGCAGTGGTCGGCAACCTTGTATTTGCACATCATCTAGTAGCACCAAGGCCCATTATACCACTAGCATATGCTTCACAGGTTTTACTGTGAAGTGGTGGCAACATTCAAATTGAATAGGAAAACTCCCTTGTGTTGCAATAAATCTGACTGACCGAGAAAAAAAAATTGACCATTTGTGTCGCGATTTTGTAAGCATAACATCACTGCTAGCAGTCTATTGCCCCATCACACCCACCTGCAGCATTTGTCAATGCTGCAGGTGCCTCGTCAAAGACAAACAGCAGGCTGGAAATGTGGTCAAAACATTTACTGAAACGGTGCATCTACTTGGCAGATACAGATGCAGAAGTCTTCATCTTGATTTGGGCAGCAATCCGATCCAAATCTTTCCTGCCTTGGCTGGTCAGCTTGCGGCCACTAGAAGACAAGATCAGGCACACAACTACACCTGAAGCAAACAATTTTGCCAAGACAGCTAATCAACAGAGTAAAAGGGGACTGCACACACATTCATGAAATTCCTAGTAAATACGAACACTCCATAGTAGCAGTGACTACAATGTTGCACGAGTGTGCACTGTTTTGCGATTTGCGACCAAGTGAACGATGGTCACGTGGCATGCTTCGCAGCAACGATGAAAATGCCCTTGTATGTGTAGTCAAGTTAAAGATGAACACAACGAGTAATCACAATTATAATGACAATAAAAAACAAACAACACACAAATGCAGTACTGGCCAGTAATAAGCCTCCACATTTGGGGTATCAATAACTCACAGAAAGATCCAGTGGTTCCTCAAATTTCTAGTTTAGTACAACCAAAGAAATGGGAACATTTCTTGCCTGCATAACCGTTACTAATTGACTGGACATTTTTCATTTGCTTTGCAACTTTGTTTGAACATACAGAATTGACAGTGATGTTTATGCCACAGAAATTTTTTTAAGGGAGATTAATCGCGAGAACTAAAGGATCCAGCAGTAAACTAACAAATCATGCTAATAGTGTATTTTGTGGACTTTCTAACCATGCAAGGACAACATGTCAAGGCCACTGTGGAATGTATCCCACAGTTTCAAGTATGCAAAGGTGCTGCCATGAATTTGCTCGTGTATTCATGTGGTTTAGTACCAAGCATCAGATTTCGCAGTGTTTTTGCACACTATAGAAAAACATGATCTTGGGAGAACTGAAAATTAAACATTCTTAGCATTGCTCACCCGCTAGGGTCCTGCTCAACCAGCTTCAGTTGTTCCAGGGCTTGGAGGGCCTTGCGCGCCACACTGGCAGAGGCAGGGCAGAAGTGGGATGGGCGGACGCCCCGGCGGTACCGGCCACCATAGATCTTGCGCATGGACTTGACACCAGATGGAGACCGCATGTACAGGTGCCGCGCCACAGAAGCTGCAGTATTGAGACAGACTATTAGGCACATACGATCAAGTGGCACTCCTAGCCCTTCGCAAGCATACAGTGGCAGGAATTTCAGCTGTGGCATGTGTAGAGGAGAAATTGATTTCACAAAGCAATCACAGTTTTCTGCAGGGTTGTTTAAAAGCTTATGCGGTTGAATGCCTTTAGTATCCCGTATTACATACAATCCCATATGGTCCCGGTCAAATTCTCACGTGGACACCTTTACAGCAACGATCACTACAATGAATCTGCTTGCACAACAACAAAATTATCCATAGCTGATCTGTTACTTTACAAGCACACACAGTGGTGCCGCCATTGCGCTTCATGGCCACCAGTGAAGTGGTTCACATAAGGAGTGTCAGTTGACACCACAACAAAGGTCATGCTGGAGGACATAGACGGCATAGCAGATATGGGTAACCCCGCCTACCCACACCCCCATTGCAAAGAATCCCAGCAGGCTAAGCATCAAGGCGTGGCACTACCAAGCCGTGAACATCAATTCCATAAAGCCAAGTGAGAAAATCTGAATGACTATTCCATCCACAGAGCTTCCACAAGAAGCAATGCAAAACCAGCACAAGCAATGTAACATCCCAATTTTGTATCGTGCTTTATGCAAGCTTCTGTGGCTGGTCTGTGTCAATATGTGGAGTTGTGTGTGTAAAATGTGCAGCTCATGGCAACTGCCTCACTTAAATCAGAACTTCTCATATTCTTGTTTTGAGTAGTCAGTACAGCCTGTCTACAGAGCCAATCTCATTGAAGGCAACTTGAACTCATAGGCAAGGTGAGAGACCCATTTGGGCTTCGTTGTCTTCTGTTCCAACCCTCCAACTTCTTAACACAAGAAACCCACTGGGCAGACTTACTGCGTGGGTTGCAACAGTTATTTGCTCTCCCTGAATTTTGTTCTTCGACTTAATAAACATAATTGTGCATCACCGTTTTCTTAACGTAAGACGGCAAGTTCAAAAAGAGACATTTTTTTAAAAGTCAATTTTCTTGGACAATTAGATATGCAATTTATTGGAGCTGCAAATATTAGGCTCCTGCGCTGTCTCCTTAAGACATGGCGGAACTTGTAAGCCCACTAAGTGCCTGTGAAACCAAAACTGAGGGTACAGGCATCACATACAACATAAAAAAGGGCGAATTTCGTAGTACGCTTTAGTACTGTTTTTTTAAACACTAATACTGTATAGACTCATGTAAGGGCTGCACTTTTTCCTCAATTTTGACAAGTTGCAGTTGTTACACAGGACCAAACCTTTGGTCAAAACAGTGCACACCCCAGCTATCGCCATCTAGTAGTGGCATGCGGAATGTGCAGGGCACGTGGCATCGGGGCGCTGAACGCCACTGCTTCTTCGCTCGAAATGTCTTCTCCAAATTTTGGCTTGCCAAGGTGGGGGTGCGGCCCTTACACGAATCTATACAGTATTAAGCTCAAAGTAGCAATAAGGCCTCCATAGCATTTGAAGCTTAATTCCATCTGTGATAAACATAAGCTCTCACATGGGTGACGTACTCTGACTTAAGTTGTTTGCACCCGCTAGGCTTCTCACGCATTAAATGAACAGCGCATTGTATTTTTGTTGTATTTATATTCTAAAAACTGAATTAAATTAAGGGGCTTTAGGTGCCAAAACCACAATCTGATTATGGGGCATGTCGTAGTGGGGGACTGCGGAAATTTTGACCACCTGGGGCTCTGAAACATGCACCTAAAGCACAGTACACAGGTGTTCCAGCATTTCGCTCCCATCGAAATGCGGGTGCAGCGGCTGGGACTTGATCCCACAACCTCATGCTTAGCAGCACAACACCTTAGCCACCAAGCAACCACGGCAGGTTCTGCACCGGACGGAAACAATCATTGATCCTGGCATTCTGCTGAACATTGTCTTGCCCTGAATGGGTGCTTCAATAGTATGAATTAGCAAAGTGCCAACATAGGACACCTATGTGAGCATTCACACTCAAAGTTGCTGTATCTGACACTCTCTGCCATTACTGCATTGTTTAGAGAGGCACACTAGATATGATGAAATCAGTTAGGACCTAGCCTTCACCCAATAAAAACGTGCCTCACAATTCATCGGCAGCTTTAAGTGAAGGCCTCCTGTTACAGTACTGATGCTGCAAAACAAGCTAGAAAAATAAATATGGGGTTCCACAGGGGCAAAATTAGACAAAGAAAAAAAAAAAGAGAGGAAACAAATGTTTTATAACTCCTTAATGTTTGTTGCGAGTGCTAAAGGTGTTTCAAATCTTATTCCTTTTTTTTTTTCCAGAACTCATTGCGTTTTTTTTATATGCCAACAAGCTTAACTTTCTAAAAAATTATTCTTTGGTGAAACCTTGTACATTTATTTCTTACGCATCCGGCCATGCAATGAACCTGCAAAAAAATCAATATAACTTTTGATATAGCTCAATTTTATAAGACATGCCAGCAGTGGACTTCATTCAAGATTACTTTCATGTGTACACAATTGTGCGGAACTGGAGAAAATGAACATAAACGCTACGTGCTTTTACTGAGCATACAATTATACCAAAGTTGCGTTTTACATGTCATGAAAACCTTGACCGATACTGAAACTCGGATTGGCGATAGCATTAACAGTTCTGAATGAAATCGACAGAACGTTCCTGCAAGGACACAGGACCAGGGATGAGGGCGTTACGTCACGCTTGCCACCAAACGTTGCCTACACAACTTTGGCATCGTCTGCAATCCGGACACATGCGACCAAAATACGAACAGATCACAATAAGCGCAAGAGCGGCGAATGTTCAGCTATTTTAGGTGCGACAAGGGGCCTACTGCAATACACCCGTCAACGTTGTCCGACTTACCGCATCGCGTGTAGAACCAGTCCTCGTCATATGGGGCCAGCTCCTTGTAGATGGCGGTTTTCACGACATCAACCCAGTCGGGAACCTTAAGCTTGCCGGACCTGCCGGGCAATGAAGACAGTAAATTGCTAGGCCTCCCTAGACAACTCATGAACATGCCAGAAAGGCCTCAACGCTTACTTTTTGAGGAAGGCAGACAAAGCCCGCACAAACGCTTGCTGGTCAACGTCTTTGACTCCGACAGACGGCATCTGGAAAGCAGAATCGAGAACATACGGTCAACATTTACGGACATTACCCATAGATGATCACAAATCGCTACCGCACGTCACATGGCAGTTGTACCCGCGCTCACATCAACGATGCTTCCATAACTCGCAACGTTCGCTCATTAGGTGAAAAACAATAATCAAAAAGCATGCAAAATTTTGCCGCTTACGCTACTGCAGCCTTTTTCTCGCGTCAGAATGCTAAAAAACAGCAATCTATGCTAGGCCTAGACATACCTTGTCGGCGCTTGCGAAGGAAAGGAACGAAACGTGTGTAGACGCTCAATGTATGCTGGGAAAATTCGCTACTTACGCCACCTGCATTTTTTTGCAGAGTCTAGTTGTAGCTTTATAATTTCTTTTCATATAATATACTTTTATAGCTAAACAAAAACAACACCATGACATGATACATTCCTAAAAATAAATATTGCGTAGTAATCTGATCAACGAATTATCTCGTTAATCTCGTGCGGCTACGGTAGTGCGGCGACGCAGAACAAACATGGCAGCGCACATGTGCGTGTGGATGGGCAGCGTGCCGTAATGTGAGCAGCTTTTCACCGATTAATTTTGGCAGCGATTGTTTTAACTTTCGTTGTTGAGCGTTGGTGGGATTTAATTGTAAGTAGGTATCGTTGTTGCTGCTACCTGCTACAGAAACCACGACATTGATTTCTTGGTTCAGTAGTCGCCTTCGCGCTGGAGTCGAATTTGGAAACTTGGAAGTTTCGCTGGCTTCCTCATTTTTTGCTTCTATTGGCGCAGGAATACACCATTATGTGCACGTTACATTTAACTCGTCGTCCAGCACCTTCAAGACCGCTACGTGACCGAAACTAATTCATTTTTTTTTTTTCAGAAGACTCGAGTTCAGCCACTCGGCTCTGAAGAAGAGGGACGGTTTCCACCGCGGGTCCTACGCCATGAGGGTGTGGCGGTTGCAAAACGAGGTCTACTTTCGCAAAAGGCTGTGGAAGAACAGAAGAACCTTGCGCAAGTTGGAGAAGTGCATGACGCCGCGGCCCCTGTTGGACAAGGGGGTCCAAATTCACGACGCTCTTGACATCGCCGCGAACGAATTTGTGCCGGAACCGTAAGTTCTCTCACACCTGCACGTTAACATGCAGCGAACGCTGCTGACCTCGCGCCATTAATCAACAAGCGCAGCACCGTGTCATCCGCAACAAAGCTCGCAAAACAGGAGAGAGGGTTGAAGTGATTAAAGGTACCCTGAAACGATTTTGACGATCTTTTACAAACGTACTGAGTCGTTGTAGTAGGCCCTTCTGATCATTAATTGATGCAGCTAAGTGCACCGCGTAAAGCGTGTAATTTATTATAAGATTTTAAAAATTTACATCGCTACCGATAGCAGCACGCCACTCGCATTAGTTTTCAGCCGTGCCTGACCAAATGACGCGAGGGGACCATATGACGTCAGTTGGGCGAGCTGTCCGATTGGCTGCCCAGGGCGCATCATAGACAATTTTTTCCAACATTATGGTGAATAATTGTTGTTCGTAAGTTAGAATGTTAACTTGTTTCTATAAAGAAAGTAACAGAAAGAGAATGCACAAGGACAATTTATCACTAAACTCAGGCACTTCCAGCGCACAGCAAGTGTTGTCTGCGTGTGTTACACCGTGTTTCGTGTTGACGAGAGCTGCACGGTCAGTGTTGGTCTCGATCTTGTTGGTCACCATAGTTCGCCCTTGTTTAGTTGTGGGCTGCAAATGTAGCAACTGGCAATATGTCAAGCTGCGACATCGTGTCCCTCTGCAAGGCAAACATGCGAGTGAAGTGGCTGTAGCGCTGGTTGTCGGCATCTGATCAGCACCAGCATCTACGCCGTTTGTTGCCATCACTTCACGCCAAAGGATTACAATATACCACAATAGTGTTTCGCCTGTCCAGTATTCGGGTAAATGCCAGCGCAAGCAGACTGGGCCTGGGCATTCTGCGGGATGAGCGGAGGCGCAAACGTGTATGACCTGCACGGTGCAGCCACCGCACAGAGCTAATATAGCAGTAACCAAGTGTACTCTACTTTGCTGCTGGTGTAAATTTTCGGCAGGAACATAATCTTGAACGCATTGTCTTTTTAAATGTTTAAAATGTTTTAGACTTGGTTACAGCAAACAGCAATATTAGCTCTGTGTGTGGCTGGTTAAGCTCTGCACCACCAGGTGGCTGGACCGTGCAGGCCAATCAGGCTGCTCAAATAGATCTACACTAAAGCTCCTTCATCACTGCAGTAGTAGCTAGTATTGAGAGGCTTTACTTTATGTCTCTGGCCATGCATCAAAACGCCCAGCCCGCCTGTGGTTACCGGACACGATTGGCACTGCGACAGAAAGCTCGCCATGCACGATGCTTGATTAGCTCTCGCTGGGGATCCGCGGCCAGGCGGCTAGCGTAGAGGTTGGAGAGGCTTAACATGCTGGCTCCAAGACAGCCGGAAGTAGACGACACAGTGTCGCTGCATGACATAGAGCCATTAAAAGCAGAGCTTAGCCCCGATCATTCGGTGAACAAGTTGAGAAAAAGCATGGCTAGGGAGGAGGATAACTTTTAGAAACTTCGGTTTCGCTCCTTCCACGAGTTCAAGCTGTACCTCAGGACCAACGTGTCCTGCGATATTCTCGTCGAACACAGACTGGTACTTGTCCAGAAGCTTGGAAACAAGTTCGTCGTCTGATACGTCATTGATGCCCGTGATCTGTATACCCAGATGAGGCAACCAGTTGCGTCCAAGGAGGTCCATAGCTCTCTTAACATGAGTCGCTTCACTTTAATTTTAACGTGAATGGTTTTAGCTGTACCTTATGCGTCTAAAAAATTTGTTCGAACTGTTTCAGGGACCCTTTAACAGTGGTAGAACAAAATGTCAGTGAAGCCAGCGTTTCAGCAAGAGGACTTGTCTTCGTCAGGGGAATCCTTGACACATTTAAAACAAGACTTCTTGTTTCTCGAGACAAGGTATTCCTGTGCTTCCAAATCAGTAGTGGCTCCCTTTGATTTGTCGTCCCGGACTATCTAGGACTGTACGGAACGCTATTATGCAAGGCTGAACACAACGCCTGTGGCAGTACTGGGCAGTCTGGGACGACAAATCGAAGAGCCCCACTGAGTGCAAGAGTTGAATACCGGTGTCACACGGCCACTTTCGGTCACGATTGAGCCTGATCCGGATCAAAATTCTCGACCGCGATTGGCTCCCTTCCACAGATTGAGCAAAGAAGCCAATCGCAACCGAGAAATTCGGTCCGGATCAGGCTTGGTCGCTGTCAAAAGTGTGCTCTGTGGCACTCGAATAAAGCTGGGCAAGTCGGAACGGACTCATTTTAAAAGGGGTGTCCATTTTTGCAGCTTCTTCTAAATGAGTACAAAAGTGCTGTCAACTCGTGCATGACAGGTCTTTGCGTGGCATCGAATTCAAAACATGGCACAGTTGGTACATGCTGCATTGTCAAATCGAGGACAAGAGTGCTGTGCTTCCTGAATCAGTGTGGAAAGGGCATCCAAATCGAAGAGACCTATTATATCAGTAAGCAGTTAATAACAAGCTTATCCGGCTGCGTTTCGATGGGGGCGAAATACGAAAACACCCGTGTACTTAAATTTAGGTGCACATTAAAGAACTGCAGGTGGTCCAAATTATTCCGGCATCCCTCACTACGACGTGCCTCATAATCAGATTGTGGCTTTGGCACGAAACCCCCATAATTGATTTTTTTTTACATTTGTTACAACAGAGGAAGGGAGGCTAAAGCCGGTACACCACTTGACTAAGGCCGGCCTTTCCCCACATGAAAGAAGAGTACAAAAAGTATTTTGCAAAATTGTCATACGCAGCAACTGGTGAGTGCAGGAATGAACATGCTTTCACTCTTGTCCAATCACACAGGCATAGTAGTGGGACAAGGAATTATAAAATGATAAATATTTGCTTAGCTCAACATAATATTGCATTTATGGTCCAATGTCGCACCATTTCATATAGGAGCACAGACAGGGAAGTGGCAGACGCAGCGTTGACTGTGGCTGTGTCTGTCTCACGAGTGCTGGAACATTTCCGCAAGTAGGCGATACCAAAAGTACAGAACCAGAAAATGCTTTAGTTTTGCACAAATCGTAAGTTTCCTATCATTATGGGGGGGGGGGGCACCGTCACAGTCGTAACTTCAATACAACAACATGGATATAGCGAAATCTTGTATATAACAAAGTGAATTTTAAATTTGTCTCGTTGACATTAGGATTTAACGAATACCGGATATAATAGAGATTTTTAGAATAGGGAGCCCCAAAGAAATAGCGTCAAATCTACTTTTTTTTTTCCCCTTTTTTTCCATCGAGTTTTTGTACAAACTAATTTATGCTGTTTTTCGGTAATTATTCTTAGGTTATGCAAGTTGATATAGACCAGTTTGAACCATTATTATTATCTTTTTCTTTTTTTTTTGCTCCAAAGTTGAACCTGAAATGAGCTGCATTCAATGAACAGGAATGGAAAGAAGTTTCAGTTCGCTCCGCAAGCAAAATTCCTTCCCTGCGTTGTCCCATACCGGAGCTGGAGGATCTGCACAGTGCACTTCCACTGACGGTCTCATGTGCGAGATGCTGCATTTGTCTCGTTTCGTGCAGCAGACTATTTTGTGTACTGTGCACGAGAACACTTGACTAGAGGTATAAGTCAGTGCTACAGGAACACTGAGACAGGTGCAAGTCGATCACAGAACATGATCGCATGCTGGAACACGGTAGAAAATGACGTAGTTTCGTTGTCTGCGCGCGCGACTGCACGACATGGGAACAAGCAGATGCAACGGAAGTACATCTCCCTTGCTACGGTATGAAGTAAAACACACATGCAGGCATTCGGTTTGTAGGTTTTATTATATCTCTAAACTTTAATTCGTCTATTGAAGCAGCAGATCGAACAAATAACTGCTGTTGCCTTGAATTCAATTCTCAGTCACGTTTCATGAATGTGATGTCACAGCATGGCAATGTACGTAGCACATTTGCGCGATTGACATCTACTCTCTGGCTGGGAGCGTGGCACCCGTGAAAAGAAGGGCAAACGTTTGGTTTGAAATTTCAGCTCTTTCCGCAGCGCGTAGCAATGTAATACTTAGCAGACACGACTGTTAGCGCACATTGTATGCACTGCACTTGTCAGCTCAAAATGGCCAGACCTGGTGAGGAGACCTTTAAAGGGGCCCTAAACCACCGCTCGGGCTTGGTGAAAAAACAGTCCACAGATATGTTGCTGTGAACATCTCAGCCAAATTTTGCAGTCACGCTTGGATCTCGCAAGCTTTTTATGCTTTTTATGTCTTAATATAGCAGATTCCCATACGGGGCTGCTATTGGCCAGTAGCTGATGTCAATCAAGGAGGGTGTTCGGATCAGTGCGCTTCTTCCTACTGTTACTGTGTATGTTTATTGACGGAGTTTAATAAACAGGCTGAAGTAAGCGAAAATCTGCTTTCGAATTTCAAAAATAACAATGTACTTCCGGAAGAAGCAGACTATCGTCTGGTCATGCACGGCCGCCCGCGTAGGAATTAAACTTTGGCCACCCTGCTTATTGGTGTCATATCCATCAGGTCTCACTAATTTCGACTAGTTTTGAACACTCAACTACGTGAAACTTAAGGTCAGACAACACACCTTGAACCACGCGAAACTTAAACCTTGAACCATGCTAAACTTAAGGTCAGACCACACGCACGCTTGCCATCACGCGCTCACTCCTGGCTGCTCCTGTTCGCTTTGTAATGAGCTTCAAAATGCGCAAGTTGGATGTGGCTACTATCCATTGGTCAAGCAGGTGCAGGATAAAGCCGGTCTGCACCACATAGCACAGCCAAACGAGCATATGAGCGCGACCGCACACTCTAGCCCGGTCGTGCACAAAGCAAACGCTGCAGTTGCATGTAGCAGCGGTCTGCTGCGTAGCGTAGATACCGCGGCCGCTGAGGGGTGCCACGACGAGTCCACTGCCTGAGCGCACTGCAATTTGCTGAGGTCAACTGCATTTGGCATGTCGTAGGCACCAAAATAGCAAATAGTGGTATCTACGTGAACATATCAAATTCAAACTGCGAACTGTGTCAGTAGGCAAAGCTGTTGTGGGCACACTGTGCTCCGCTGCAGCCTTCGCGGTGCAAATCATTGAAGAAAGAGCGGAATCACCGCAAACGGTATGTTTCATTGCCAATAACTCTGCTTCTGCTGAACGCATTGAAGGACTTTTTGCAGCAAGGTATTTCTGAAATAGTCTAATTTAACTTCAAATTCATTCCTTTACTTCTATAAAATGTGGTTCGGGGCCCTTTTAATTCCAGATAACAGTGACTCTAGCCCTGCCCTGGTGCTTGTGTCTAGAATTTTTGCTAGCCCGATGAAAGCCTGGAAATCTGTCGTGCATCTGAATGTCCTGTTGGTGTTTGCGTGTGTGTAGATGGCTTCATGGGGTGTCCGCGAAACCATTCCAGAATGATGGTTTTGATGGTAAAATGTGTTCACCATCTCATATCTGTTATTATTTTTTTTTTTTTCAAAATGTCTTGTTCTCTTTTTAAAGTGTTTTCTTCATAGTCTTTCTTACCACATTATTATTATCAGTGATATTAAGCTTTGATATAGAAAAAAAAGCTTCTTTTCCTGAAAACGTTCTAGTGCACACTCGTGCATTTCTCTGCAGGAAAAGTTTTTGATTTGTGCTTTACATATTAGAGGTGACTAAGAAGGGATACAAATCTGTATTGGTCAATTACACTTCTCGAATACAAGCTTAGTCCTGCTGTGAGTGTAGACTTGGTGAGCCAGAAAAGATACAAAAAGCAAAAATGGAAGACACATGGCAGTGGCAGTATGAAGTTTCCACCTAACCTTCTTGCAAAGTCAAGTATTAATGGTGTTTTAATTGTTTATAATTAACCAAGGCTTACACATCATCCTAAAGGAACTGAAGACAATATAAAAATTTTGAGAAGAGTTTCTGCACAAAAAGGTCCTTGAAATTAGCACATATATACTTTGAAATTCGTGATGTAACGTGACATGACAGCACTGCATTGTGAGCATAAAAATTGGGTGGGATTCTTTGGTCTACATTGGTCTACACATTTCTGATTGGGCGAAATATGGTGGAAATCTGCCTGCTACCTACACCTGTTCATTATGTTACATATTGGCTGAAAAAAACGACACACTGCTCTTGCCCGCTTTAGTGTGATCAAGGAACCCGTACAGGTTCCTAAATGTCTCTGCGTGTTTTTTCGCCTTGACTTGGTGAGTGACGGCAACTTCATCATGTTGCCTGACCAGACAAACTTTTGTCACACTCTTGATTACATTTTTGTCATTAATAATCAAGTTTTTCTCACTAAATAGGTACAAACAGTCTTGAACAATCACTTTATCAATCTAAGCCGGTTGGATACTGCTCTTTATTATCCCATAAAATCTCACTTCTACAAAACAGACAACTAGTAGTGCACATTCTGCGAGCATGCCCTTGTCGTGTGCATGTATTTGTATTTTTGAGGTTACGGTGCAAATGAACACTGTGGTGCGTTGCTGAGCGGCACTGATGAGATTTTAGGGGTCATTCAATGCAGGAGTGAGCCACTGATACCTGTGCATTATTGCATAAGCAAGAACACAATCTTCCTCAAGTCTCTTCCACTAAATTCTATCTGTGTCAGCAAGGAATGGTTGAAAATAAAACCCTTTGATTGATTGACTAACTGACAGCGTTTGTCTTTCGTTCTTTCTTAGTCATCCCTGTGTGCATGCTTATTACTGCATACAATGGATCACTTTCAACTTGCCAGCTTCACCACCCTTCTACAGTACAATGCTTTACGTTACTTCCTTTACAGGGCTGCTGAAAATGGCTGGTGGTGCACTTAGAATTGGTGCCTTGATTTTTCTTTTGACAACCTAAAATAAAGGTGCATTCATATATTGTCTGACAAACACTGAAATCATCAGCAGCCACTCTAGGCAGGAAAAACAACATGGGGGGGGGGGGGGGGATTTATCAATTGCCCCGCTGGCAGGGTAATAATGATAATGACAACATTGGCCTTGTGGTGTTGCAGATTTGAGCTTCCCGAACCCCATGGCATCCCAAATGAAAAGTGCAACGATAGCAGGAACCCCAACTGGCATGACCAGGAGGCCTACATTGTGCACAAGCAGTCGCGACTCCTCGAAGGTTAGTACCATTACTATGTAACCGTGGAAGGCGCTTCAGTGTCAGTGGTGGAAAGCTTTACTCTTGCTGCTGGGTAGGTTAGAGAATGGAATTCATATGTGCATAGTTGTACTATAAAATTTGCAATATATTCCTGTTAAACATGCAGCATTGGTAAGTGACCTTGAGCTGATGGTGTAACCAGGAAATATAACATCACTGGCTACATCAGTGGCAAGTAGGGCAGGAGGGTGATAGGAAATTGTAGCTGAAATAATTGCCGTCATTTAATTGATTAATGATGATGATGTCAGGAATGTTGATTCACATCTGCAGCACCTAAAAAAAGTATTTTGAAAACAAAATATTGTGCATTTAGACCGGTTTTTGCTGTCAGGGCATTGAAGTCGGCTCAGTAGAGAATGCAGAATTTGCAAAATAATGTACTGCACGAGTAGCGAGAACTGGGCAAGTTAGAATACGTTCATGATCTGTTGTTCAGAAATCTTGTTCTAGGTAAGGCAGAGCAATAAGGTTGGTCTTATTGCATTCCTTGAATTATACAGAAATCATTAGTACCCTGTTTAGCGAAATTTCAGTAACTGATATTTTGCAGATCTTTGCAAAAAATTATTTAAAGGAAGTTTGCATAAAATAAGAACCAGAGGAGATAAACAAAAATATATTGCATATTCGAAATAAGCACATAAGATTACATATATGTACAAGTTTTCAGCACCACATCTCGAAGAATAAAATTTTTTTGCTAAAATCCACCCCTCCCCTTAAAGGTCTGCGTGCTGTAGACGTGCCTGTGAGCCAACATTATATATTTTTATATATAAAGATGCATGGGAATGACTATATACAGGTATATTTACAAGCGCATATGCACGTAGCCCTGCCCAGAACGAAAAGCCCCTGCCAGGTTATAACACTGTCCTCATCGTCTCTTCAATCATGATAGGCCTGCTCTTGGTCAATGAAATAACTGTTCTGTAGCAATATGTACAGGTTTTATGTTGTGATTTATTGTTTGATTGCACAGACTACGGGTGTGCTCATTGGCAGTACTTTGTCAGACTTCATTCAGAGATAATAAAGGCTGGTTTGCTGAACACTGCATGCAACATTTACACACACAAGCACACTTATGCACACACAACACTGGGGTGATAGGCACAGACAACTTCCGAGTCCATTTTTGCCGACTGACCATGTTTTGTATACAGTGTACACACGTGAGCAAAAGTATACGGACCAGGAGTTGCGTGATAAAAGCGATTTTTTCCTCTGCCTTTGAATGCAACTTGAAATGGACTACTGCAGTCCAAACTTGGCATTGCGAACTTTTCAGTGTACACATCAATTCCAGTTTATGCTTGTTAATTACGAAGGAATTCAGTTTTGTTAATTACAAAGGAATTCAGTTTTGTTAATTACGAAGGAATTCAGTTTTGTTAATTACGAAGGAATTCAGTTTCTTTGGTGACTCTGTGGCCCATATACTTTTGCTCATGGGTGTAGGTGGTCTGACTAAAGCAAAGTTCGTGGCCAGCAAGCATGTAGTGCACTGATTGGTCCCTCTGCCCTTTTGCACCACCAGGGGACAAGCACATGTGCCTGCTCACCAAGACAATCCGGTATGACGGCCTCCCCACGGCACTTTCAGAGCATGTCAGGCGGCACGCCCTTGGGGAAGCTCACCAGCAGGCTGCCAAGGAAGCCCTGGCACAGGTGCACCTGTACGATAGCACCCAGGTGAAACTTCCCAAAAAGATCGACCTGGCCAAGCCCCACTGGGTATTTCCACGAGAATATGGAGTACCCGTCAAGCGCAAGGTGTAAGTTTCTGTCTCCATTTTAGCCCTTTTCACGGGCACTTCACCACTTTTTAAGAAAGTTGTGCAATGATATAACATGTCTGTTATTAGAGATCATCACCACGCAAACGTGTTCCATCAAATATTCTTTGAATACATCTCTTATTTGTGGAGTTATCAGCACTCGGCCTTTTTGCAATGGGCTGTACACGTAATCATATGCAATTACTCTGGGCTGGTTCTTGCATCAGTGTGCTTACCCCAGTGCAGTGGAACACACTTATAACAATATTCAAACGCCAGAAAATCCTATTGTTATAACCAATAATTTTACAACCGGGTTGCATGAAAAAAAGCAGAGGGGACAAACATCAAAACATTTTCATTGGACAGAAAGAAGTTGAGTAAAACCCACTTAAAGCATCACTGGTTTTATCAATAGTTGGATGTAACGGTGAGCACCTGTAGCTTTTGAACCTTTTTGTATGTTCTGTGGCAAAATGAACTGCTCACTACAATGTTCTCATGCCACATTGTTGGCTATAACAATTAAATCTGGCTACTGGTTGTCTGCCCTGAAATGAAAAGGAATGTGAAATGCAGGAAAGGAAAAAAAATTAGCAGTGGCTTTGCTCGGCTATGCCAGGATATACGTAGCGTTCGGCCACATCGTTCAGAACCGGTAGACCTGGTGACGTGGGCGGGTAACGATACCCATTGGTAACGCCAAAGAGGGGAATGTTCTGCTTAACGAGAAAGTTCTTGCACATTGTACAAACCCGCGCCACGGTTTCACCCCCCTCAGGCGGCGCCGCTAAGCTCAATGTTTCACGCATGGCACTACTTCCCGGCGTCAAGTCTTTCATGTGCCACAGTCTTTCACACACCTCGCACACATATCCAAACGGATTGTTTACGAAGTCCGTCTCGAAGGTCCGAGTCGCACTGGCGCTTTCACCAAGTTTCACCGTATAGTCTGTCAATCGGCGAGCCTTGACGTCATCGACGGTGTCTTGTTGCTGCTGCTGAGATGGTCGGGTACGTCGCTCACCCTCCTGGCGACGCCGCTTTGCTAGATGTTCCTCCCTTTGTTCCAGTGTCTCCGCAGCATGTTTAGCCTTGTCTTCGTTCTTCCTATGCTCAACCGCTAGTTGCCAGGCAACTACTATGGGATCCGATGAGTTTAGCTTCTGCGCTGCTGAGCAGCAATTTCGCTCTCCTTCTCCGTGGCTATACCACACTGGCAAACGCCTAGCGCAAACGATCAAAAGCCCAGCGCAAACGCCCGGCGCGCCGTGTGATGTCACTGCTCCTCGCGCATGCGCATTACGGCTCTCCAGGAGCCACGCGAAACTGCTCAACCTCAGCCAGTGTAGCTCACGCTACAAAAATGCGAGCCGCTTCGTCACACCCGCCTATATGCTACGCACCCTGCATGGCACACCTTTGTTGCCCCTTTCCTATCTCCCTTCCCCCCCTCTGACGTCGGCGAGAGGGTGGAAGAGAGGGGGCTGTCCGTGAGGCCGATGATGATAAAAGCATGCCGTGGCGAAGCAGCTAGTTTTCTTTTTTCTTCTTCTTTTTTAAGGATTTTGTTCTTCTTTCTTTTCACGTATAGACCCAGTATGCTTATAACTGATAATGCGGAATGGAAGCGTTGCAGTAGGCAGTTTATTTTACCATTGAACACTTACAAAAGTTGACTGTGCATCGGCTTCTCATTGTTATAGCTGATGTGTGTTGCTAAAACTGGTATTGTTATAAGTGCGTTCGACTGTATTCACACACGGGCCTTGATTCAACATTGTTATTATTATTTTTTTACTCCACTGAATGGAGTACAATAACATCCTTCACCAGGAGAAAACAGTGCACTTCAGCTGTGGTCCTGTATTTTGAACCTAAATATAACGAAGCGTTTATACACGATTTTAATATAAGAAAGTCCGCTGCTGCCGCGAAGGAATACTGAGACAATAAGTGGAAACTTCCACAGCACAGATGGTCAAATGGTTGAATTATATGTGGCTGCTTTCGAACGCACCTCTCCAAACACGCGATCGAGAGTGAGAGCAGTGTCATGTTCCGTATAAAGTACAAGTGTGATAACATTCTATTGCACTAGGTGCGCTGTATGCTTTTGGTGCGAGTGAAAGCATGTGAGGGTGAGCCGAGAAGAATGGTGCCTTGATAAGTGCAGAGAGAGGGATTATGGTTGTGAAGAGTAAGAGGCGCAGTCTTCTTGTGCGAGCAAGGCGAAAGGGGAGAGGGGAGCGAGCTTGCAATAACTTGATCAAGTACGTGCGAGGGGGGGGGGGGGGTATAGTAGGTGGACGTGCGTCTTCTTTTCTAGTGCATGCATGAATGCTCGTGGCTTAGAGGTAGTCTGCCAAGTGCGCAAAGACTGGACAAGCTGAGATGGCGTGGCATGGTGCGCTGTCTTCCCGTGCATTTAGTGCTAGAGGTTGCGTAATCTCGAATTTAGGAGACGCGTTGAAGCGAGAGGCAGACGAAGCATTCGCTCCCCACTGCCGGCGCTTTTCATGATAGCGTCGTCCCACTGTGGCCGACAGAGTGTCAGTCACGGGGGCAGAGTGAACGCACAGCACGGCTGGCTTTGCTTCGTACCGCCGGTGTGAAGATATTGTTGACACAAGCAGCACCGCATATTTCGTCGGTCATCTCTCAAATCCAACAATTCTTTTTCTCATTCTAGTTTGCCTTTTCCGGTTACACAATATATAATTTTACAACCCCTTCAATGTAAGAAAAGTACATCGGCAACTGTACTTATTTGCATAAAAAATTGAATTTTAATATAACAAAATTTCGATATAAGGAAGCAAACGAAGTAAATAGCTGACTTTAATGACTTCATTATATCGAGGTTTTACAGTACAAGGGAGTTGCCAGAAAAACACACCTTCAATCCACTACATTCAATTCCTATGCCATTTGGTCACAATGTTTTAACTCGGGAGTTACTGTGGCGTGTCATTGATGTGCAGTGACCACCTCAGATGAGGGGCAGTGCTGTCATCCACTTTCTCGGGGCAGAATGGAATTTTGACGGAAGGGACCTCCTAGAATGTTGGGCTTCATCGCCAACTGTAAGAAAAGTTCACTTTAGATTGCATAAAAATGAGCAGCATATACAGTTTCCGACCAATGTTCCAACATAAATGGGGCTGCAAAAATGTCCGAATATAACCAGGCATTCAAAAAAAAAAAAAAAAAAAACTAAATTTGATGTTCAAATCAATTTACTTATCTTGTTTTGACAGTGCCTGTACGGTGGAACATTCATTTTCAAGCTTTTGTTCTATGTTGTGCTTTTCTAAAATTTTCTTTTTCATTGTTTTAATTGAGTGAGCCGTGGCTTCTTGCCTGCACAAAGCTGACTGCCCATTATTGTGTGGCCTGCAGTTCTCATGTGCTTGCCAGCTTCCATCATTTGTGTGAGAAGTTGACCAGCCAAGTTCCAGAGGCTATGGATCGCACCCGCCTTTCTGATGTGGTCAGCAATGCCTGCTTCCAAAAGGAAGGTACGTCTCTGATTGCACTACTCTCTTGCCGATTTTCTTGCTCAGTTTGTTCTTTACTAGCTAGCAGTTGCAGCACCATAGTGCAGGCGTTATTTAGGTAAGCTTAAAGGAGCACTGACACAAAAATTTTGGATCTTGTCTTTTCTGTTGTAATAATCACACGACTCTTATTTTAAGCCTTGTGTATAGCGACCAGTCCAAGTTTCAATTTCAGAGAGCAACGAGAGGGCACGGTAGGTTTATAAACACAGCTGGTCACTTAATCACACAACACTGTCACGTGAACGTCGGCGCTCTAGATTCGTTGTTGCTAGTTGTTTTTTCTTAATATACTTGCACACGTGCGCGCGATGCCCTCGCCACATTGTAAGAAGAACAGGTGCTCCGATGGCACAGCGTGGCATTGGGGACGGCAGCACGTCGCATGATTGATTGAGTTTCTCATTAAAATAGCTGTATGGCAGCACCCATTAGTGAGGCTGAAAGGCAAGAAATTCAAATGGTATAGACACATGTGGGAATCCATTTAAGTATCATACGAAATAAGTACGAGTAATGGCTTGCGTTTACAGCTACGTGAAGGCATGGAATGAATTTACCAATTAATAGCATGCTGTTTTTATCCTGAGCTCAGTCTAAAACCACGGCAGGTCATCCGCTAAGCAGCTGACAGCAGACGGAAAAACGACCTCTGCTATGTGTTCCTTTTGGTTTTTCAACATTTTGTAGCCAGATTCTTTTGTTTTAGTTAGGAAAACTTTTTGTTCTGTGTTTTTTATTGCATTTTGTGTCACATGCAAGAAGCTCCGTCGTGCGTAGCATGAGCAGCAGACAACTAAATTTGCTCAACGCGCTCGCAGACTGCACACTTTATGGTGAAAAGGCAAATTAGCTGTTGCCCTATGTAGCAAACAACGGTGACAACACCTCGCAGATATGGGCAAGAAATGCTTTGTACCAGGATGCAACAGTGGCTTTGCTACCTGCAAAGTAGAGTATTCAATGTCAAGTGTGCGAAAAGAGAGTGCCTGAGTGCAAGCCTGGCAGAATGCCGTAGCCCGAAGCGATTGTGCCCGACAGGAGACTACGTCTGCAAAAGGCATTTTGATCCTGCTTTTGGGAGCAAGAACTGGACAGCTGTGCACGAAGGCTCGCCACCCCTCAACAAGCAATGCTATCCAATGATGCAGTGCCAAGTTTATTTCTCGGCTCCTCACATTCTGTACTGTGCCATTCACCTGTGTCTGCTCAAGCCAAACCTACAAGCATTGCAGTCACTTCCAAGCATGGCAAAAGAAAAGCAAAGGGGCAGAGTAGAAAAACAAAAAAGAGTGCAAGAGGAGGAAGTGGGAGCTCCATCGCAGGAGCCAAATGCGAGGAGGAATCAGTCGAAATAAACAGCGAAATGGCGTCAAAAGTAGACCAAAAGGAAACATCTGCAAATGACCTACGACTGCAGTGTGGCCAATGCAACATTTGATCCGGAGATAGAGAAATATATCAGAACCCCCAGCGAAAAAGCAAGTGGTTGACTCAACTTTTCAAGCATCAACGCTGAGCAGAGAAGTCTTATTGGAAGTGGCAAAATTTTCAGCTATCGTCCAGACCACCAAACACAGTGCGCCCCACTGTGTTTCCATTTTTGAGGTAAAGCCATTGACTTGATCCAGTTATTTGCAAGTGCAAGTATCGTCGCACTGCTAACATTATACTGGTCAACCACTAGGGTACAAGCAGCTGGTGTGCAAAACCTTCTTTTTGCTCACATGGAAAGAGCACTGAAGTCAGCCTTGGCAGTAGAGACTGTTATATTTGAAAAAAAAAAAAAAAAGTCTCGGCCTGCGCGGCACACGCAGTAGAGTCATAGCGTAAGCTGGAGGAGCGGCTTCATAGGAGCTTCTTTTTCGGCACCACGCACTACAGGGCCTTCACAGCGAAGTTTGAACTGTCCACCCGACGTCGACGTCGAGCTGCTGCTTGTGTTGTTCTCTGCACAGCCGTCTGCTAAGCCCAATGTTGCCTGGTTGCAGCCGCGCTCGTAGCTCTACAATTCGCTTCTTCAGCAGTGGTTCGTACCTTGTGAGGAGGCGCCATAACGTGTACTAAAGATTAAACGGGGGTATCCAGACTACGTACGTGGCGCACATGTCACACCCCTTCACTCGTGGCACGATACGTTGCTGGTGGTGATGAATGCAAGTGCTACATGTCGGGACGCCTAGTGGAATATAACGGAACTGCAATGCAAAGCTTGTACGTATTGAAGCTACTTGGCGTGCATGTCACATGGCGTGTCAAATGGAAGGATACAATGCTAATGATACAATACAATACAATGCTACTTGAGAAATCGTGAACAGTATGTTGTGATCGATGGGCAACAGTCGAACTGTCTACCGGTGACATCGGGAGTACCGCGAGGTAGTGTACTCTGACTGTTACTTTTCCTTTTGTACATTAATGATCTTGTAAATGCAGTTGACTCCAGCATTAACATCAGACTATTTGCTGACGATTGTGTCTTGTACAGAGATATAACTTCCCATAACGATCAACTTGAACTTAACAACTTAAAGAACATTTCAGATTGGTGCAACATGTGGGGAATGCTCCTGAATACGGAAAAAAGTGTCGTCTTACGAATTACACGCAGAAAGAACCCACTAAAGCGCACTTATAAACTAGGTTCGTCAGTCTTACAAGAGGTTACTAACTACAAATACTTGGGAGTCACCATTACTAACAATTTGTCATGGAACATTCATATTGACAACGTATGTGCATCAGCCTTTCGTAAACTATGTCTACTCCGACACAAATTAAGAAATGCCCCGGCTAGTGTAAAACTTTTGTGCTACATATCCTTTATTCGGCCCATACTTGAGTATGCATGTGTCGTCTGGGATCCCTACACTGAAGTAAACATTAACAAACTCGAAAGAATACAGAGAAAAGCAGTTCGATTTATTTTTACCAAATTTTCGCAGTTTGATTCTCCCACGGAATTTATGCTAACAAATGATATACAGTTACTAGCTTTACGAAGAAAAAAATTGCGCCTTATTAGCACTAATTAGCAATAAATTAATTATTGAGCCATAAATATATATTAAACCTTTAACAACTAGACGCACCCGGAACCACCAACCCCACACTTTAAATCCATATTTTGCATGTACTGAGGTGTTAAAATATTCCTTTTTTCCACGAACTATTAATGACTGGAACTTGATGTCGTCCCCAATTGTACCTACTACTGATTGACATGTGCTCTTTTTCTTGTGTTTATCCAAATGCTTATGTACACACCCTGCTCGGACCTGTGCAAGGTCTGCAGTATTGTATAAATAAAATAAAATAAAAAATGATGAGGATGGTTTAATGGCATTCCCTTTGAAACGGTGACAATCACCTAGCCTACTTGAATTAATCAGGTATGTCATGCATGTATTTCATTACATCAATATTTATACATCTCCATAGTCTTCTTTTTCTTCCTCAGCACTTCTCTACCTACCTTGTACCACTACCTATGCAACTGCTACTTGGTGTGCCACTTGGTGTAATGTTATGCAACTGCAATGTAAAGGGCTCAAATATAGACGCTACGTGGCGCGCATCTCACATCGCAAGACAAGTGGCATGATATGATGATGATTATTTATTTGCATCCCTTTGAAATGCGGCTGTGACATAGTCACCTAGCCAGCTTGATTTGACAAGTGGCAAGTGGCACGGTACGATGCTAATGATGATGATTTATTGGCATCCCCTTTGAAATGTGGCGGTGACATAGTCAGCTAGCCAGCTTGATTTAATCAGATACACAGTATATATTTTTTCTAGCATTGTTGTGTACATCTTCTTAACTCTTTTCCTACCATGGAGAAATATGTATTTTTTGTAGGTTGCGCCAGTTTTTTTTTTTTTTTCTAAAGGAACTACTGCACTCAATATTTTATGTAATACATAAACAAAAAGCAGAATGAATCCACTTCTCACGCATAAATGTTTTATTAACGAGATATATATGTCATAAAAAAAGATATAAATGGCCAAAACCAAGATTGTGGGATAAAATTGAACAAAGTTTGTAAAGACACGCTTGTATCTGCTAAGAAAAAAAATGTAACGAAAATTATGATACACAAAATGTATTGCCGTCTAATAGGAACTATCTCCGAAAAAATTCAAAATTTTCATCGAACAGGTATTCCGCTACAAAAATTTCACTGTAAGCACTATTGTTGGGCGTGGCGGGCTGCGGCCACCGATGTTCCGGGCTGGTTTACGTCGTCGTCATTCTCAAAGTTCGAAGAAAAAGCAACATCCTCAGACTCGCTGCTGCTCGATCCATCGTTAAAATCAGCTGCAGACGAAGTGGAATCTTAAGGTCTGGAATCTTTCGAAGCGCATGCTGCTCTCGGAGGCGGCCATTATTGCTTTCTACTTTGACGATCGTGAAACTTCGAAGTGCGTTAAAAAATAACCACCTGGCAGGAAAAAAGCGAACTGCTTAGCAAAGAAAAGTATAGTTCTCCTCCACATCCGATGACGCAGTGTGTCCGTGAGCGGCACGGAAGGTCTCGAAAGTTATGTTTGAAACCATTGATAGCAGGCTAACGATGCCCAATGGTCATGGTACGGCAAGAGTTAAAACTTCTTTTTCCTCCACAAACCTTTTTTAACCGCCTTGTACTGCTACCTGTGCATCTGCTACATGGCGTTCTGCTTGGTGTAATAATATACAATGGAAATGCAAAATATGCACGTATCGACGCTACATGGCAAGCATGTCACATCGCATGTCTCCTCGCGCGCTAGGACGCCTTTATAGGGAATTTTTCTGCTGCATGCTAGCAAGTTCTGGCGTGGCTCAGTGGTAGATTAGCTGACTCCCGTGCAGCGGGCCCGGGTCCCAATCCCGGTGGGAACTGTTTTTTGTTTTTTTTTCTTATTCCTGGCGATAGCTGCTACAGATACCAGTGATGGAGTCGGCGGCAGTGGGCACCATTGCCAACCGAAACGGCTATTGAAATGAGCCCATAACAGCTTACACTGTAAAAGTTCCTAGATGTTGATGAGAACATGGAAGCCAGAGTGGTGATTATGGGGAAGTGATAGTGTCAAAAGAGCTAGAAATTCCGTGCCATCTCTTGACATTGACAACTGTCCAAGATGCACTGAAGAACCTAGTAGAAGTGAATGGGTGCGTCGGTGGATAGAGTACAAGCATGTTACCTCATGTTTGCCCGCGCAACGCATACGTCAATTAATCTGGCCACTGGTGGCACAAGCAATGCGTCACGCTACTTAACTCTTCCTGTATCGCGCCCTTTGGGCATCGTTAGCCCTCTATCGATGGTTTGAAACGTCGCTTTCGAGACCTTCCGCGCCGCTCATGTACATACTGCACTATCAGACGTGGAGGAGAACTATATTTTAGTTTTCTAAGCAGTTTGCTTTTTTCCCTCGAGGCGGTGATTTTTAAACGCGCTCAGAAGTTTCGCGATCGTTAAAGCACAATGCAAAAAAATGTCGTAGTTTCACTCGAAAGGTGAAGCATCAATTGCGATAGCAAATTAGTAGAGAGCTATACGGAATCAGGATAGTAGTTTTATCAGCTGTATAAACTTGGACAAGTAGCAGCACCAACAACGCGCAGAACTGTTGCTGGTGCCTCGGGGGGCGGCTCGGAGGTTTTTGACGAGATCATAATGGGACACTCGTCGAGCAGCGTCGGAAGTCTTTACCACCTTCTTGCCTCGCAACATTTTTATATAAATAGGCATTAGGTGCCGCAGCTTAAGCTACATTCGCTGTTGATATTTTGTAGATGCTGTGTGTCCTCAGAAATCGATCTCACTAATTACCTCCACTTCAAAATGTTGTGTCAGTACTCCTTTACGCTTTTGTGACCCTCGGCCATCACCCTTAGCTGCCTCTCTTTATTCATGCTTGACAGATGGGAACACATTGGTGTTCAAAACCGAGGTTGACACCCTGACCACGAGCAAGGTGCCACTGGGTGCCTTTACCACCCCTGAAGAGGTCAAGGCTACGGCTGATGCGGTCATGCCCGATCTGTACCCTGCCAAGTATACACTTGACTTGGACAAGGGCCACATTTACCACATGGACGATGTTTATCGTAAGTTAATGTGCCAAAGAAATGGCTATATGCGAGGTGTTCAAAACCTTTTTCCAATTGCTTAGTGGTTTTGAGAAGTGCATACAGCGCATTTTATTACGGCTGGGCATCCTGGACACGAAAAAATATTGCGAAAGCAGGACAAGGAAGTAGACACAGACGCACAAGCCACGCACACAGTTGCTATTTCACATATGCCTGCAAGGACAACAACAACAAAAAGTCCTTGTTTCTGTTCCATCTCGATTTGCTCTGCTTAGTAGTGTTCCTGATCAGCTACCAACTCGCTCAGCAAGTAATTTCAGTTGTACTATATAGTGTCACTATTGTATAGCTGCCCAATTCTTTAATAATATTGCGCAGACGCCAACAAGAAAGTGCGTGAGCGCTTCGCAGCGGGGCAGATATGTTGCTGTGAATAGAACAGACTAGCAGACTATATGCTGTGACTACTAGCATGCGCTTTAAGCATATGAGCTTATTTTATTGTGCATAATTATTTATGCACAAGGATGTGGCGCTCACGCCACTTTAAAGAATCGGGCGGCTGTACATATTCAACTTGTGGACGTGAGTTCAGCAGATCAAATGCTTCAACAGATGAAACATTCAGCAAATGAAACGGATAATAAAGCCAAGGACAGCTTGGGGGATTTAACTCTTTATGGAAATGCAGAATGTTCATAACTACATGAGACACTACTTGAGTCCTATCCTTTGGAAGACCTGTCAAAGAGCACCCTGACAGACCCACGTGTGCGATTAAGTTTGAATTAGGGTTAAATCTACGTTTTATCGTCATCGTCTTATCTATTATAAAAAAAAATGGAACAAGCTGAAGAAAGAGACCTGTATCTTAGTTTAATACAGAGTGAATGCAATTTTTGTGAATGTACGTACTCGTCCAGTTTTTTTTTTTTTTTTTGTTAACTGCATGCATCAGACCAGTAAGTTATGGCTCCAAAGCATTGTTTCCTTGCTCCAAAAGCTTAAGGTTCCTGCTCCAAAAGACCAGGTGCCGCTTCCATGACTGCCTATTAGACCCTTGCCCATATTTATTAAAGGGCCACTCACCAGGCCACATGGCAAATTTTGGTAATGTGCTGGAAATTGTTACATGCCCTCTAAGGAGTGTTCTACCACAAGAATTTTTCAAATTAGTTCAATAATAGCAGAGGTAAAAATATTTGAAGTGCCTCTAACTCATGATTTCAGGAGGCGAGCGTCGCCGCCAACAGACACTCTCCACTTGCCCTGTGTAGCCTCCGCGAGCGAAATTCCTTCCCTGCATTCTCCCATACAGGATCCGGAGGTTCGCGTCACGAATACATCACAGACCCCGCCTTCTCTCTCTCTCTCTCTCTCGTTTTTGCTGAGTGGCACACTTCCAGTGATGGTCTCGCGCACGTGCTGGTGCATTTGTCTTGTTTCGCGCAGTGGACGATTTTGCACGCTCTGCACGAGAACACCTGATTAACGGTAAAAGTTGGTGCTACAATGACGAGCACTGAGGCAGACACGAGAGGATGAAAGAGCATGATCGCGGCGCTAGAACACAGTAGAAAATGACATAGTTTCGTTCTCAGCACACGTAACTGCATGATGTGGAAAAAAGCAGACGAAACAGAAGTGTATATGTATTGCTACAGTATGAAGTAAAAGAAAAACACGCAGACATTCGGTTTGTATGTTTTATTATTTCTCTAAACTTTCATTCGTCTATTGAAGCAACAGATTAAACAAATAACTGCTGTTGCCTTGAATAATTCTAGAAGTAACTTGTTACTGTGAGTGACGTCACAACACTGCCATGTACATAGGTGCACTTGTGCAATTGAAGTCGACTCTCTGACTGGGAGTGGGATGCCCATGAGGAGAAGGGTAAATGCCATTTGGTTTGAAATTTAAGCTCTTTCCGCAGCGTGTAGGGATGTCATACTTAGCAGACACGATCATTCGCACGCATTGTATGCACTGCGCTTGTCAGCTCAAAATAACCAGACCTGGTGAGGGGCCTTTCATAATTGGGCGCACGTTAGATTTCTGCTTTCTTCTGGAGCTTTAATGTTACCTCTGCATCAGTTTTCTACTTTGGACGCATAAAAAGCAGATGTGTGTTTTATTCGGGGCTGTGTTTAAATCAGGCAAATACTGCCAAATGAATCTGCTGTTGTTCTGACGTTTTCTCTGCATCTTGTTTAATTCGACCCAGCAGATAATTCGATCAATTTCGTCGGTCCCAACAGGGTCAAAATAATGGAAGCAGAAAGCCGCTGGTCATAAGCAAATGCAAACAAAACACAAAAAAGTTGTCGCAGTTTCACCTGAAAGGCGAAGCATCAATTGCGATAGCAAACTTGTAGAGAGCTATACGGAGTAATGATATTAGCTTTATCAGCTGTATAACTTTGGACATGCAGCAGCGCCGGCAACACGCAGAACTGTTGTCGACGCCATCGGCGTTTTGCCCGCGTTCGCTCAAAATGCGTGCGGCGTTGGTGACTGTTGCCGGAGCCTCTTATACAAATAGGCACTTGGTGCCGCAGCTAAACGTCGCCTCCCTTCTCTCCCCCTCACCCACGGCCTCTCGCGCGTCGGAAGAAGGCGCGTTTGCTCTACATATATGATGATTGTAAAGGAGGAAAGAGACGCCTACTTCTGCAGCCCTTAAGCGAGCACGGCGCAGAACGCGCGTTTGTCCTCCGCCGTGCGTTCACTCCCCGTGAAAGACGCGCCCCTCGCGCCCTTTCACTCGCACATACAGCGTTCGGCGCGCGGCGACGGTTTCATCTCCAAATGACGTCATACGGAACCTCACGGCGACGCCGACGCCGACGGCAGAAATCTGCTTTTGAGTGTCCATATAATTGCTATCGCAATAAAAGGGAAAACCAAATTGTCACTTGACAATGGGACAAAGCAGATGGTAAACAGCAATACAGGAGTAATGCACGAGAAAGTGGAAAGCACCTTCACGAATGTATGCTTTGTAGTGTTCTTAGTGTAGTCTCAAAGGGCAGTGTATAGCATGTGGGCAACTTTAAAAAATTAAGCAAATTTCATGGCAACCATTGGGCTTGAACCCAAGTCCTGTTTGAACCCAAGGCCAATGTTTTAACCATTGCTCATGCTATAAACACTAGGTCCTTGCATGCCATACAATAAAGCTGGTGGCAGTGCCTTGCCAATAATGTAATACTATTTGTTACTGCGAGAAATTGCATCCAACTCATTGGCTTGTTACAACCACTGGCACATTGGTCTGAACGCCGTTTCTGAAATGTAAAGGGAAGATTGGGCTGCTGGAACCGTGAACTGAACACCACACCTGGAAAAAAATAAAAATACACTACAGCCTGATGAGGAAATCAGTTCCTTGTGCACTTTGTCTTGAAACCAAATCTTTGTTTCATACAGTGAATGCTACCATGAACATATTGAAATAATGATACATGTATCTATCTTTCTGCAATAATCGTACAAGTATCCCCGGCATTTCTTTATAAGTTGCGCCTGAAAAGGTATGCATATTTTTTTCTTCTGGTTGAAATTCCTGGTCGCCTGTATTTATGGCCACATGTCTCTGCAGAAATATGGTAACTTCGTCTTGATGCTCTGTGCTAATTGCATGGGACTGTTTGTCTTTGAAAAGCATGCCGATTAAGGTATGTCACCACCTTCAAAAACAAATTTTCTGAAAGAATATTGATTTTGTGCCATTTTCTATTCTAAGCTTTCTGGTTATCACAAAATATTTTGCAAAAAGAATTAAGGTTCCATCTTAAGCCATTGAAAGTAACATTTTTCCAACCCCTCCTGGTCGCATCCAAAACCGAAACAATTTTTTTTCAAAACATGAGAAATTTCCTCGGAGATATTGCTTGCTTTTAATATCACACAATGTTAATTTGTTTTAGAACATTATTAAAACTTTTAGAAGCATTTTGGGACAATTAATGTTTTTGAATCAGTTAAAAGCTTTCACTAGAGGGCTTTCCATACCGAGACATTTGCTTATGTTCGAAATGTTTTTTTTCCTCCATTGGATATTAAGCGAGCAGTTATATTACGCGAGCAGTGATAACTTTTTTTATATTAAATATTTTTGCATTAAATTTACCATGCTGTTTCTTTATACATTAAGCTGTGCACTGAAGCAGAATAACTAAATCTGTACGGTGACTTTTCATACTATGGGCAATTGTCTTGAAAAAAAAATCTGTCACGCGTTACATTTTTCGGTACTTCGATGATAGCGCGCTTTCGCTTGGTTGCACAGTTTATTGTCCCCATTACGTACCTGCCAAGTGACATTTGTTTTGTACCTACCATTTCATAGTTCGGACGGTTGGCGCAATACTCAGATTTCCCAAACTTTAGATAATACAAAAAAAAGTTTCTATAGTTTCCTAATTCAATCACCTGAAAGGTTCCAACTACATAGGCTTTACAAGATAAAAATTTAACAGCAGCTTTGTGACTAAAATTGTAAATTTTTCTCGAACGTGGTGACATACCTTCAGTAAATATCAACAAGAGAAGGTTGGCTTTGGATTCAGCATATTCAGTGGGTTAATAGGCTACAAGAGAACATTTATAGGCAGATCTGTTTTTGTCTGCGTGTTGACGCTCAACATCGGAAGTGCCTGCGCCATTTTGTGTTCTGTCCGACTTGCAGCCGTGCCAAGGGTGGCACTCAACCAGCATCCACACACGCTTCACGTGACACACCCCTACCACTATTTCTGGTTTCCCAAGGAAAAGCTGGCCCGTGCCATTCTCGCATGTTTCACTTTCGCAGCAGCCAGAGCCAGGCAACTGTATGGGGTATGTCTTTCTTTCTATTCTGATTAATGTATTTAAAGGGGTACTGACATGATGTCTTTTACTTTTAGTTTTTTGCATTTAGTAAAGGTCCTTAACCTCGAAACCCTAGAAAAAAAATACTGGCAAGCCTCGGAGCGCACTGAATAATTTACTGTAATAGCTTTTTTTATGAATCGGTTTTGGTTTAAGAAGGTGGTCATATAAGAGCAGAACATCTTGACATAATGGCACTCGCTTTGACTCGCTGAGTTGTCTGCTATGCTGGTGCTTGTGCAGCCAGATGTAGCAGCATAGCAGACGACCGAGCGAGCCAGAGCAGTTGCCAAATAGCTACAATGCTCTTGCTCTCCCATGCGACCACTTTCTGTGTTATGACATATACACCTCCTGGAAGACAAAAACTGGTTTGTAGAAACAGTTAGTGTAAATTTTCACTACAGCGAAGCTGAAAGGGGAGCCGCGGCACTTGCTTTATGTTACATGTATTGAGTTGGTACTCATTGCAACAGATTGTAATAAACCAGCAAGAAAATCTTTATATCCAAAGCACGTTCTAACCAAAATTATGGCTGTATGTTGTGAAGTGGCAAAACATTGCATATATGCACCGCC
Organism: Dermacentor silvarum; assembly: GCF_013339745.2. Taxonomy (NCBI): domain Eukaryota; kingdom Metazoa; phylum Arthropoda; class Arachnida; order Ixodida; family Ixodidae; genus Dermacentor; species Dermacentor silvarum. The sequence continues at coordinate 176,142,816 of NC_051159.1, read as the reverse complement.
ATCTAGTGTTTGATTACTGGTACTCAGGGGTGATCACAAAACCACTGAAAGAAATCCAAGACAAGTTATATTGATTTACACAATAATCGTACTCCAAACACACTAGCATGGCACCTTGCTGTCCACCATTTTCTGGGTGCTCGCTGCTGACAAATGGCAGTTTTCCTGCACAATGGCAAAATTTTCCTTTCGGTAAAAAAGTGAGTTCGAGCTACATTTCTGCCGTTGCGGTCAGGCTATATTTCTGCCGCTGGCTAGCATGGCGGGGTTGTTTGCATTCCATCCCCATTTGAATGCAGCCGTTGGGCCAAAGTAAAATCTTGTTCAGCAGCATCTGAACCATAGCCACTGAGCTGCCAAGTTGTGGATATTTTTGTTCTGGGAAAGGCCTTGATGCAAGAGTTTCCTGCTCATGGCATGTGCCAACTTTAAATGCCTATTCTATGAAAAAAAAGTATTCATGAATGACACTTAAGACTGCTTAAGTGTGGTAATGCAAAAGCATTATAGTCCCTTTGGTGAAACCTCTAGTCAACCAGATGGCTGCTACGTGACATATCCAATCACACACGCACCAGGCACAGCTTGGGACGTATTCTGCAATGATCACTTTCGGCGATATCGCCTTCGCGTGACGTAATGCTCAACCAGCCAATCAGCATATCCGGTTTCGCTCAACCAGCCAATTAGCGTGCGCCTGACGGCTGATGCAATAATATCGCCGAAAGTGATCGTCACAGAATACGTCCCCTTTAGTCACCCAGAACTGTGGAGCCGCCATGGCATCAGGGAACTGTGGTTGGGTTCAATTCCCACCCACACTTAAACATGTCAAGTTTTCTTTTCAAAGTCATTAATTTACTTTGTTTACAGGAACCTCTCTGACAAATTTGACGTCAATCCAAGCATTTTACGTGTTTTTAGTCTCTTTTATCTTTGGTACCATCGCTCTGTCATGCCGCCGCCGCCAGATTTTCATGTAGTCGGGCATATAATGCTTTCGCATTCATAAAAAAGGGCTCTTTGCAATTGAAAGTAACTGTGTGTTGCTACTAGTTTTATCTCCTAGTCACTATTGTATGTGCTTTATTAGTGTTAATTGACAATAATGACTGATATGTCAAATAAGTCATGGGTGTGTTAAAGAAGTGCCTGAATGGAGTGTTTCTACCAGAGACATAAAATACCTGTAAGTTGGAAGTCAGTGCATGGCTCAGTGGTTTTGGCACTGGTGTTTACCACCTGCTACTTGTTCTCTGTCCACACACCGTAAGTACTTCAAGATAGATTGAACACAAATATTGGTTGACCCAATATATTGAACTTGCCGAGAAATAAAACGTTATAATTTGAATATGGGGTTACCCATATCTTTTTAGAAAAACTAGAAACATTGAAGCTGTGAAGGGTAGAGATTTGGGCATGTTGGTAGTTCATGTTTGAAATAAGAACAATGCCAGAGACAGGGACAAACGAAGAAAGACTTTGCAATGACGAGAAACATTGAACTTGATGCACCTTTATTTACTGTAAGCTCGGCGACTAAATCTTGCTAGTCAATGCCTCAAGTTGTATCATCCTCATTAGATGCCTCGCACGCGTCCTTGACACCCCAAACAACCTTGGTGCCGCCGAGTGCGTTGGATATGCAGCATTTCTTAAATCCAGCCTGGATAATCTCCAGACTGGCTTTACGGCAGGCACAATGAAGGAGCTCAGTTAGCTTTTTGCTAGCCTTGTTCACAAATATACGTCGATAGCTCACTTTGGGTAAAATGTTCTTGGGGAAAAAAAAAAGTCGACCTATACTTGAATAAATACAGTACTTGAGACGTGCCTCCGTGCACGCTGGCAGACTGTGTTGCTCAGCTCTGCCCTTGAAGATCAACTTTGGGCTGTCCAGCAGGCCGAGGAAGCCGCCAGGACTCAAGAACTCCTGGCCGTCACCTAGGCAGGACCTTTTGCCCATCCCACAAACTCGCAGGACCTTTCAATAAAGTTCTTTGACTGATTGAGACTAGCTACTTCTCAGCGAGGTTGATTGTCATAAAGTGTATCACTATCGTCAAAGTGTCCAACAGTAAGAACTGTGATGTTCTTTTTAAATCTTCCTCAATTATTACTGTTTTTGGAAGTATAGGCTGTGGTTTAAAGCTTAAGAAATAATAATGATGAAAATTTAGCAGTTTCACCCACATGCACAGCATTCAAAGCACTTGCAAGTTTAAGCATTGTGCTCAAGCTCAATGCACTATGTTCTAACAATATGCGGATGTGACATGATGTGATGCAGCCAACTGCTACTGTGCAGCACGAAGTGCCCCGACAGGTAACAGGAGTCCCACAACGCTGGTGCGATTAGGAACACTGGCAGCGGTGTTACAGTTATCGCAGCTCAATTGTGCACGAGATGAGATCAACGGAAGACTGTGGTGTTTGTCAGCGCCCAGTGAAAGGATTAGATAAATCACAACCATGCTGGAAAGCAAACACTGCGTTTCAGCTCAGCCGTGGATAGATGTAGCTTGGCATTTACTGTTATGCTGTACATAACATATCAAGCTGCACATGTGCTTTCGGTACCAGGACAGCCCAGTGGCGCAAACGTGATTTAAGTGTCTGTTGTTATTGCAGTAATATACACTTGGACTACTTTGGTGGTGATAATGGACTAACTTGATGCTGACCTGTAGTTCTTTTGATGAGAACTACGTGACTACATCTGTGGATATGCGCAGTGACAGTCTTCAAAACTGTGCCCTCCTCTTGTTGCAGGCAGACACACTGACCCTACCAGAGCCTATGGCTCTGCAATGCACGTACAGCGATGCTGAAACATTTGGCTTTCTGGCATACCAGCTGAATACACTCGACCTCTCCACTGACGAAGGCATCAAAAACCAGGTCTGGGTGGCAGGGGAGCCACACAAGCTCTTTGAAAGCTGCAACCACAGGGAAGGCATGGTGGGACACAATCCAGCTGTCTTCCAACACTTTCTCGCGTTCTACACAAGCGGGTTTAGTCAGCTGCCATCTCTCGAGGGTTAGTCATGTAGAGTGAGCAGTGGGTTAAGTAGAAGCCAATAAAGTGTATAATGCTGAACAGTTTTTACATTTTGTCTAAGCGACTATTACACGCTTCTTTGCAAGGTTTGCGACTCGCTTGACTTTATTAGCTGGTATCATTGTATGATCACAAATGATACAGAGTTCAATCAATCATATTTATTTCGGCATACTGGTACATTTGTAGCACAAACTGCTGGGGGCACAGACTAAAAGCCACAAAAAGCTTAACAAAGTCTGTACCAGATAATTGCACCTTTACAGAGGCAAAACTAAATGTAACAATGTACAATGGCAATACATGTAAAATACAATGCTAACAGTCCAGGAACTAACACTGAAAAGAAATGCTTTTTCTCATCAGAATTATTCAAAATTAGTAGAAAAAGAAATAACTGCTCTACAGAAACAATGCTAATGGTTTAGAAGAGTAGGCAACATATATTAGTTGATCAGTAGAGCCCTTTCTTCTGACAGCTCCTTCTTTTAAAGCGAAAATTTCTTTGCGTACCCCCCTGCTCCTCTCTTGCTGACCGTGGCTGCCACCTGCTGCAGCTGCTGCTGCTCGTGTGTTCTCGCCGAATAGCTCAAACACTGCTGCGGGATGGCAGCGCTACTTCGCTCGCAGCAGTGGAAAGTAGAGGGGGGGAAGCTGCCTGCACATGCGGGTTGTTGGCTGCTGGTGGAGAGGATGAGGGGGCCGCAACACAGAGAGCTACAATGAGATTGGAGAGAGGGCACCGGAGGAGATGGCCTCATGTTGCACATGCATTGTGCCGCCTGGCAACAATGTGGCCCGTCACATCTGCGCCTTCAAGATGAGCTTGGGTACCCCAAACAAATGACACAGAAAGCCAGCTTGCCTCTTTCAAACCTTATAATGCTGGTTACATTCAAAGGTGCATTGGCATCGCAGAGCTCCTCGTTTGGGACATTCTGGAGCCAGATGAGAAGGTGCACGTGAACAGTGCCTTGTAAGCTTCGCTGTATGTAGATTCCAAAAAGACACATTAAATCTTCAGCATTTATTTTTAAAGGGGTATTGAACCACCCCTCGGGCTTGGTGAAATAACATAGTCCACGGGTAGCATGCGCTGCTGTGAACATCTCGGCCAAGTTTTGCTGTTGTACGCGTTGCATGGAGCACGCAAGCGGAGCGCGAAGTTGCCTTTCTCTCAAATGCTCTCTTTACAACAGAAGCCATGGTCCTCACTCTTTTCTGTGTGCTTTATTTCGTAATAAGGCGCATTTCCATACGCGGCTGCTATTGGTCGCTGTGGTTGGCTGCACCGCGGGGTGCCACCATGAGTCTACTGGCTATGCACACTGCGGCTCGCTAAGGACAACAGCATTTGGCATACATTTAGCGCATCGTAGGCACCAAAATTGGAAGTCGTGGCGTCTACATTAACATCCAAAATGAAATTTGAACTGCATGCCACGGTGGCATTTTGAAGGCAGAGCGTTGTGGCTACGCCCCACTCCGCCGTAGCCTTCGCAGTGCAATGCATTGAAGAAGAAATGGAAGCACAGCGGGGGCCATGTTTGATTGTCAATAACTCCGCTTCTGCTTAACGCATTGAATTACTTTTTGTGGCGAAGCATTTCTGAAATAGCCTATTTTCACTTCAAATGCCTTTCTCCACTGCGATAAAAAGTGGTTCAGGGCCCTTTAATGTATAGGAACTTGCAAAAAGCTAATTTTACTGCTATTGAAATGAATCGGGAAATACATCTGTGTAGCAGGAAAGAGCTAACCTGTGGCCGAAGTGGAGGATAAGGTTATCAATCACTCTCTTGGCCATGCTGGAGTATATTTGGCAAACTCCGACATGTATGGTAGTGTGTTAGTGCCGGAATAAAAAATTCACATGAGTTGGCATGTACAGTTTGAAGGTGCAGGAGTATGTTGTCCATAATACAGCTAGTGATTAAATGAAATTTGCCCACAAGCTGCCTTGATGGCATATAGCTTGCAGCGTGCTGGCCTTGGAAATGCACTTCTGTGTGTACACATTAGGAAGGAAAAATCCAAGGGGCCATTTACCTCAACCCGCGCAGGCACATTTGAGACAGTAAATGTGAGAGCACTGCCTTGCCCTAGTTGTAATCTTCTAGGATATCTTCTAGAATTCCATGTCAAGGCTGTCCTTCAGTGATTGTGTTCAGTTGAAATAGGTAATGTGAATGTGTTAATTAGAAGGAGGTGGTAAGGATGCCTGCTCTCTTTCTCATATCCCCATGAAGCAGGCAGTGCGGCAAACTGTGAAAGCTGCAAATTTGTATGTCTGAGTTCCTGGTGACCATACTGTGTGCGGGAAAGGGCCAAAGTCCGCTGCCTTTCTCCTGCCACAATTTGCATTGACTGACCAACATCCCACTGTTTGGTGCTGTATTATATTGCGTGTTACTGCAACCAAGGTTCATACACCAACTCGAAATCCTCGAAGACACTTGAAATTGCATATACAGATTCAAGGACCCTTAAAACTTCTTGAAAATAAATGTCCTCCTTGAATTCCTTGAAGACTGGGGTTGGGGTGACTTTTGAACATTCAAAGCAGCAAACTCCACATAGGGTCTATGCCATGGACACTCTCTTGGGAAACAGTCCTAGGTATCCTCTTTTGAGAGAGTCATTAAATTATTGCAGTGTGAAATCTCCCAAGCTCCAATGACAGGCGTGTTTAAATCTAAATCGCCATTGCCATCGCGGAGATAGACCAAGTCGGATCAAGTGACCAAGCCATGCCATCGTTTTGTTTTGCTAGTTGGTTCACACCACACCATCATGGCTAAATTTTCGAGCCCTAGGCTCTAGAAATGCCTGGTGGAAAATAAGTTACAGCCATTTATAAGTGTCTTAATTTGGCTGAATCATACTAGAAGACAGTTAAAATCATTACAATGGCAAAGTTAACTAAGAAAAGCGACCTGAACTGCTCGAAGTGCGTGTCCAACTCAGCAGCTGTTTGGCTGCTGAGGCGATTGCAACTAAGGCGATTTTACTATTTTTCAGTGTATGAGCGCAAATGAGGTTCGTTTCCCCCTTCTTGAATTTTGGCCTTCGGCATCCTTGAAATCCTGGAATTGTTCTTGAATTTTAAGTCTGATGTGCTGTACAAACCCTGCTACAATGGCACCAAAAAGTTGGTTGCCCAGACTTGCAAGCTTGAGGAAGAGAGCCCACTAAGGTGAGCGGCATCTGTGTGAATGTGGTTCAATGCTGATCTGCATATGACGTGCATAACACAGTGCTCGCTTAATGTGGGGTGATATGTGATGTAAGCAGGGCTGTAAGAGCTTACAGCTAAACAAAGTAACAGCGCATGGGACAGGATGAATGGAAGGTATCTTTGCTCTTCCACTCCTTCTGTCCTGTCCCATATGCTGGTACCGTATAGTATAGCTATATAGCATGGGCCAGCCCAAGTTTACACTCTTTTGGAGTAGCTAACGCTGTTCTTGTTGTATGTACACAGATTGCGTAAATTTGCAAAAAATATTTTGTCCCCACATTATTTGTGATCCTTATTTTGAACATGCTTGGTGCTGTTGCCTGCTCCTGTGCGATCTTTTGGCCAGACAGTCTTGTAGTGGGTCTACTATGTACCTACTTCTGACACTTCTGAATGGTTGGTTACCAGGCGTGACTGAGAAAGCAGTCAGGTTTGGCAGTGAGGGAAATTCTTGCATTGAAAGAATCAACAAGGGCAGCATTATGGTGCATGCAAAATGCGAAGACGATTGCTGAGAATTTTGCTGTGTTGGTACATGCAGACGCGATTGAAATGATAAGAAATATGAAATTTAATTTCCAGTCTATCCCTATACATACACTTAGGTTCAGCAGTATGCAAGAAATACTTGCTAAACCAAAAGGTATTGCACTGTAAAAATATAATTATTGTTTTTGTGGCGCAACAATGGCACTAAGCTCATACATCTGCACACTGGTCATTTCTGACAGCTCAGTGGATGTTGTCGCATCGTATCAACCATTCAGGAGCAGCTGCAAATCTCGGGTCTTGATCCAAGCTGTCCTGTTCAACCGGACAAGGCCCCTTGGATTCCTGGCAGTTTCTGTCCCCTTTCCATTGCTTTCAGGCGATGAGAACTTCAGGACCTTTACACTCTTTGTTGCAGCTTCTGGCGTCTTGTCATCAGGTCGAAGCGAACTGTTTTGCAGGGCCTGTTTTCTCGTCATTTTGGATCCTACCGATGACCAGTATGGGCTGCCGAAGCCCGGCTGTTTGGTGGCTTTGACCTCCAACTGTGCGGCTGTTTCTCCTTCCTCCTTCCTCGTGCAGTTGGCGTTTTCAGTCTTGCTAGAAGCATCACTATGGTCAGTTTCTGCAGGCTGCTGAGCCTTACGGTGGCTTCTTGCAGAGGCAACGGTGCTCTTGTTGCCAGTATTAGCGCTGTCGTGTTTAACGACTTCCAAACCAGGCTCGTAGCGTTTTTCCAGCTGGGCGTCTGTGTAAGGCTCATGCAGCCTGAAGGTCAGGGCAATCACACCAAGCACCACAAGCGTGACTATGATACCAGACATTTGCACCATCCATGATGTGGACCTGCAATACCATTGAAAGAGCACCATTACATTGTTACAAAAGCAAACTGTGGACATCTAGTGTCGTTGCCATGCACTGTACCCGAGTGATGTGAGCTACATGCAGAAAAGGAGCTGCCTTTCTACTGCTGTCACGAGTTGACATCCATATGGTCTCCTTTATAGCTTCATGTTATTAGTGTACTATTCTAGTGCACCTTCTATAGTGCAACTATTCTAGTAGCAACTTATGGGTGGCCTGTTGACAAAATTTCGTCCACCTTGCGATTTTCTGCAAGACTGAACAAAACTTATGGGTGGCCTGTTCACAAAATTTCGTCCACCTTGCAATTTTCTGCAAAACTGAACAAAACTAATTTGCTTACAGTCACGAATTGGTTAAACCTGTAAAGCGACACTTGCACCATTGAGCTTCTTGTTTTTTTCCCTTGAATGTTTGATCTCTTGTGGGATTCATTGCATCTTCCAGCCTCCACTTTTGGCCTCTGCAGTGTGACATCGACTCTCAAAAGGTGCCTGTGAGCACATTGTCGTACTTTTGTGTCACATGCTAAGCATTGTAATGGTTTCCTGCTGTATCGTGCCACAAGTCATGTGGCACTCAGTACAGTGGTAGCATAGCATCGAATTTGTCACCAGGCATATAGTCAATGTAAACAGATGGATCTGCAGTAAAGCCTTACATAGAAAACTTTGTTAATTGGCAAGCACTTGCAGTGCTTCACTGTTTAATGTCATGTCTTGCAACTATCTTTCAATAAGCTGTGCCTCCCCACAGCTTATTCAAAATGACCTGCAATGATGCACCAGGCACTATAATACAAACTGGTGAAAAGAAAGAAAACAAATGATGCCGATGACTTTTGCTTTCTAAAGCAATAGTTTTCTTTAGCTCTATATCCCCACTTTTGTATGTTCCTGGCTGTTTGTGGCCAACTTGGGACACTAGGTATGTGCTGGATATATATATATATATATATATGTGTGTGTGTGTGTGTGTGTGTGTGTGTGTGTGTGTGTGTGTGTGTGTGTGTGTGTGTGTGTGTAAATAAATAAATAAAAATGTCCGATGGTCGATTTAAAACGTGGGTCTCCCAGACCACGGACGTATACCTGAGAGAGAATAACATACCCTTAAGAATTTTCTTCGTTCATGCTTTGTGCATTAGGCACATTGCGTAGCACCAATTTACTTACAAAAAGTGAGTGTGTGCTGCTTCTAGCTGACAGTGAAGGAAAAAGTTTAAAGACACATTCATTCCCGAATTGTAGTGCACATCTCTCGCTTACTGTGGCCCTGTGGCATGTTTCTATAAGGTCAAGCACGTTGTGTCTTGTGATTCAAAATGTTTTAACGCTGAATAAAAGTAACCCTTTCTCTGCAAGATCCACCGTGGTGGTTGAGGGACGCATTCGTCATTGAAATCTGCACCGGGCCACTACTTGTAACACGCAAGCTATCGCTTACAAATATATCAACCCAAGGTTGTTCTGGCAGGAATATTTGTACAAGAAAATTCATAAGGTATTGAGGCACAGCCATAAATGTGTGTAGTTTCTTTTCAGAACTCTCATTTGCACTAACAAATACACCCAAAAAGCTGCATTCTTGTAGAAATGGAAAACAACTGCACAATAATCTTGCATAGTGCTTTTAAAGGTATAGTACAGTTTCCAACAAGTCCAAATTTGTTCTAGCGCCTGCACCTTGCTATGTTAAAGTAAGATTTCAATGATGCAAATAAGGCCATGTGGTAGCATCCGCTGCAGTGTTGTTTCCAGTTTCATATTCAGTTACCATAAATAAAGACTACTTTCTCTGCCACCAGATGGTGCCACCCACCTATCGGTGATATTCTAGATATTAAGGAAGCCTACAACAACGTAGACATGGAATTATGTGATAATCTCAAGCATGAAGGCATAGATGATGATTTCATGGAGCTGCTGAGGGAGATATATAGAGGCAACCGAGTGCAAATTGTATGGAAAGGCCGAAAATGTAATGAAGTGGTGGAAATTCACCAAGGGCTGAAGCAAGGATGTCTTCTGTCTCCATTGTTGTTCGCGCTTTATGTTAAGGGCATAAAGAGATGACTGGAAAACAGTAAAATAGGATTTATCATACATGCGTAATGGTGCAACAGAAGGTCCCCGGACTGATGTATGCGGACGACAGAGTGCTACTAATGGACAATGGACGTGATTTACAGACACTTGTGAATATGTGTGGAAATGTAGCAACAAATCCGGGTCTTACGTTTAGCACAGAGAAATTGGGAATTATGATCTTTAATGAAGAGACAAGTAATTACGTGGTGTCAATTCAACAGCAAGTCATACCCATAATCAAGCATTATAAATACCTCTGTGTATACATAAACGAAGGAAAGACTTGCACAAGCACCCACCAAGATAATCTGAAAAATAAAAAGGAAGCGGCATAAAGCAATAAAACATAGAGCTCTGTGGGGCCACAATAAGTATGAGGTGATGCGTGGTACCTGGAAAGAAGTAATGGTGCCAGTTTGCAAAATGCCATTCTGTGCTTAAAATCGGACATCTTGTCGGGGCTGTAAGTTAACCGCAGATTGATAGGCCGGTTAGCTTTGGGAGCCAATGGCAAAAACCACCAATGAGGCAATGCAGGGTGGCATGGGTTGGGCCTTGTTTGAAGTCAGAGAAGCGCAGAGCAAAAATTAGTTTTGAAGAAAGACTCGGGAACATGGATCAAAATAAATGGGCAGCTAAAGTGCACTAGTATCTCTACCTGAAAAGCGTGGACATAGAATGGAGAAGAGGTCAGGAAAGTTGGCAACCAAGTACAGGGTTATTGAAAGTGTAAATAGACAACCAGAAGTCATCAGAAAGAAAGTGAGAGAAATAGAGACAGTGAATTGGATGCAAAGAATGGAAACAAAAAAGCCCATGGAGATTTACAAGAAAGAAAAAAATAAATTGGAACGGAAAATCTGTACGATAACACGAAGAGAAGTGCCTTGCTATTTGAGGCTCGAGCTGATTGCCTAAGTATAAAAACATACCAGAGCAAATATTCACGTCAACATGAGGCATGTGTATGCTGCTGCAAAAAATCCGGAGAACACTCGGAACATCCTAATGGAATGCGAAGGCATTCACCCAGTGAGACCAGTAGCTAGCGTACACCTTCCAGAAGCGCTTGGATTTAATGTGGAAGGAAGCATCACAGCAGTTGAGATAATCAAGAGACATTTAGAGTATTGGTGGGGAAAAAAACAGAGAAGAGATTGATGCGACCGGATCCGTTACAGGCATGGGTATACCGGTACAAGGTAAATAGAGAAGTTTTGAGGAGAACAAAGAGAAAAGAGATTTATACAAAAATGTTAGAATGAAAAGCATGTATAGTATACATAACTCAAGCAGGCTAGGTTACCATTTGTCACTGTCCCATTTCAAAGGGGATACCAATAAATCAATCAATCATCATGATTACATTTCTCCACATTTTCGTCTGCCAGCTAGATAAGGCTCGTAGACGGTCTGTTAGTCTTCCGCACCTGAGTAAGTTGCACTGTACGAATTACTGCTAAACACAACAAAAGATTACTGCTAAACACAACAAAAGGGTAACGGACAAAATTGCACAAACTACCGTATACACTCGTGTAAGGGCCGCACTTTTTTCCGCGATTTTGATGGGGCGCGGCCCTTCCACGGAAGTGTGAAATTTTTGTTCAATTTTCGATTCACGTATGGAAAAACCTATTTAATCGTGCCATATATACCTCACGGTGGGATATCTGGCATCTAGCTGCGGATATCCTCGCTAGATGTCTTCATCGGTATCGCTGCTCGGGCTCGGCTTGTCGCCGCTGCTCGGGTCATCCGCACGTTCATGTATCCAATCGTCCTCAGTGTCGTCCATGGCATTGGAAATCCCGGTGACCTTAAAACTCTTTACAATAATGTCCGTGGACAATGCACGCCACGCGTTTAAAATCTCGCAAAATGTGCCGTACGCGAGACGCGGCAACGCTGCCGTTTGCTGACGAGATTTTTTTTTTTTTAATTTGGACTGCCAAGTTGGGGGGAACGGCCCTTACATGAGCGCGGCCCATAGTCGAGTGTATACGGTATGTGTGCAAGTTGCTCTCGGCGACGCCGCTTAATCGTGTCCAAAGAAGTCCGAGCACCATCGCGTGTTTTTACTCCTGCATAAGGAGCGAAAAAAATATGTATCGCTGGAGCTTTGAAAGGTTGGAGGAAACTGGTGTGAAATTCTGAGCTCGCGGGCGCAAGTGCAGTAATAATCTCACATGTTCATGAAAACATCGTCCGGAGACAGCGCAGGTTTATCATCGATTTCCAATTGGTCGCAGGGCACGCATTTCAACCATTCCTCTGGCGGAGCTAGGGCAGCACCCAGACCAGGGGAAATTTCAGTTGTCGCTATATAAATTTAAACAATAAATCGTAAGTATATGCTGGTCATCCAATCTTACCAATGGTGCCTGGACCTCTGCGAGCGATTGGAGTGCCTCGAAGTCGAGCGCAGCAGGGACTCGAACAGTCCGCTCTCTGACGCCACGGTCGGTGGACTCTGTGCTTGCCGTTGCGTCTGCTGCCGTTCATGGTGGAGCGCCTCTTTGAAGGAGACCGCGGGAAGAGGACGAGCGAGTGAGGCACTTCGTCCTATGTCACGGTGTGCCAGGTCCTGGCTGCTCGAGGGTTTGCCACATTCGTGCCCCGTAAGCGGCACTTCCTCTTCGTCTTTGCTCGAGAGGCTGGTCTCGCTCTAAAACAAGCACCACCAGACGATTGAATGTTCGCGAGCCGAGACAGGATTGCGTACTCCAAATGTCACTGATCAGGAACGGCTGTCGAAAATATTGTATTTTGATTTTGAAGTCGGTGAATCTCTACTTACGAGATGCCAGACCTGTAGAAATCGGTGTCATTGTCACGTCATTCTTACGGAAAAAAAAACTGTCTGAGATGCGTTTGTGTGCTCCACTAAAGCATGCTCACGTAAGGTGTGTCGCTTTGCTGACTGGGATGTCTCCAAATTCAACCAGAAGATCATCGAGAAACCAACCGAGCAGACTTTCCAAACATCAGGAAAGAAGGCATATTAGAAAGCTTCACTTTAATAAATGTGTTAAGTACTGGAAGACATACGTATTTGTATCACTGAGAATATTTAGGTAATTCAGGAGACCCACTTCCTAGCTACCAGAGTTGTTTTCTCAGCTCGTACGTGAGAAATTACTGAGAAATACGCTGCACAGTAAAAATATAATTCAGGGGTCATGACGCAAGTATCACTTAATTGGGCCATCTGCTCCGATAAGGGATAAGGCAGGGTACGTAGGAATGCCCATATGGGAATGCCTCTTGGGCAGGCACTGGTAGACGAAAAGAGAGAACCTCTGTTGGCGGAAAGGGTAACTTACCTAGCTCACACCATTGCCTCGCAACATTTCATTTGCTTCTATATTCAAAAATCATTGTGGTAGAGCGCTACCTGGAGAGCGCTTCACAAATTTCAGTTATAATACAAATTTCTGACTAAAATCTAATTCACATGAAAGATATTACTGCTGGCGTTGGTGGCACGAACGTGCTCAAGATGCGCAATGCCTTTCCTTGGGTACGGTCACGTCAGGCGTACACTTGAACAAATCAAGCATATACGTGGGCTTTAAGTTTAGACACGTTTCTGAATATGGGGTCAGGCGACAGAACACAGGACATGTGCTAGCTGTGTTTTTTCGCCTGTCCATGTCTAAAAGTGGTGATGTAAAAGATGTATCGGTACCAACTTGCTCAATTTTCACTCTTATTAAACCTTTGTAGGACCACTTTGGTGGTGTGCATGACAACGGATCTCACCGGCGCAAAGAAGCAAGTTTAGCTCATTTGTCTGGTGCTACCTTCTATGTAAAGATTTCATTACTTCATGCGAAAATAGCTTTGGAAATGGGTACTAAATGGCGACAAGCGTGCAAGCGCTACAGAAATTTTCATTGTTTGAACGCTTCCTGAATTTGGCCCACATTTGCTCGCGAGAAGCAGTTTCACGAGATGTTCGACAAGTTATTCTTATTTGCTGCTTTATGTACACCTTTACCTCGCAATAAGGGTCGATCCATTTTTGTATCCTGAGGTGACAACTATTCCGCAGAACTATCCCTTGTGCACATACGGAATAGTGCTGATACTGTTGGTGTTCGACGCATGGGCGAGAAGTGCGCACAAAATTTTTGTGTATTACCTCTGCTGTGCCACATTGTCCGTCGTGCTTCGGTACGTTTTATGAGGGAAGTTGTTGCATATTTATTGAGAGCCTGTAAGTTCAGTGGGAACATATACGTCCCACTTTTTTTAAAAATAAACGGCTTGTTGCTTCAAAGTGAAATTAGCCGCAAGCTACTTCTAAGCACGTGATTTGCTCGCACCACACGAAAAGCTCAAGAGTTTCAAGGGCAGGTTGGCGGGCGTCTCCTTTTCTAGCGCGGCCGTGGCTGCGCATGGCTGTCGGTGCGGCTGAGCGCATACGCAGCCCGCGCGCCCTGCTTTAGAGGCAGTCTACCGCGTGTACAAAAAGTGGGCGGGCCGAGATGGCGTGGTATCACGTGCGCTGTCTTCCCGCGCCTTTAGTATTTGAGGTTGCGTTTTTATCGAGTTTTGGAGACGCGTTGAAGCGAGAAGCAGACGACGCTCCCGGCTGCCAGTGCTTTTCATGAAAATCGGGGTACCTTGCACTAGTGGCGCAAGGCTAAAGACGTAGCGGAGCTGATCGGTTCCTAGCTGGTCATGGCTATACGAAGTATATAAGCATTTCCTCGTGGTCCGTGCCTCCGTGGCATCGGGGAACGCCTCGCGAAGCACTTGCAGTCCGAGCACACGTAGGGGAAGTGGGGCGAAAGCTATGCACAGTACAGGCGGCGCGCAGCAGACGACACGCCCGGATGACGTCACGACGCATACGCAGTAGCGCGCAGCTGGTGAGAGCTCGGCCGAGCCACAGAACACCCATACAAAGGCCGAGCCACCGCCAGAGTCGCCTGCTGCAGTCACGGACACCGCGCGAGCGTTCGGCGCGGTTGGCGTCGGCAGCGCCTTTGCGCGTTGCCTTGTTGGTACGCTACAATTTCTCTCTCCCGAGCATAGCGCGCAACGCGCGCACTTTCGCTTGCTCTCATTTTCTCTTTCTCCTGAGCATAGCGCACGACGCTCCGCGAGGTGGTTGCTAGGCAACTCAGTGTCAGGCAGCTGCGGCGTCGCTGGTTGCCATGGCTACGGCTCTTGGTGAAACGCGCACTAGCTACGGGCAAGCCGCGGGGGCGGAGTGGACGCGAAAGCGTAGCTGGCTTCGCTTCGTACCGCCGATGTGAAGGTATCATCGACACATCGTAAAATAGTATCTTTCGTCGCCGACTCTCAAATTCAACGATTCAAGTTTGCGTTTTCCCGATTGCCCCAGAATTCGGAAAATGTTGCGGCCCCTTCCGTGTAAGAGAAATCGATCGGCGACAGTACTTATTTTAATTATAGGTCGAATTTTAATTTAACGAAATTTTGATATAACGAAGCAAATGACCGTTTTATTGCCTTTGTTATATGGAGATTTAACGGTATTGATCTCCGGACATAAATGTTGGTCTCCATCTCCTACGTTGGGGAATCCAGACCGTAGTCGGCTTAGAAGATAAAATGGGGACCAGGAACCGACCCCCGCGGAAGCCATCCGAGTTGGTAAGCGATATGAGCCCTCGAGAAGGGGACTTCTTCGAATGTATTTTTAGCAGTCCATTTTCATGGCAAATGTGCCGTGTATACCGCTTCTTCCAGTACTGTTGCACATTGGATAGGGGAGGGGGGCTTTGTGTTTGCGGATTATACAGGGTGTTCATGTTTAAGTTTTACGGAATTTTTGAAAATCGCCTGCGGCAGGTAGCATAATTATCGTTGAGCTGGGTTGTTCGAAGAGTCGGACATTAATAACACGAGAAATCGAAACACATATTGAACTAATTAACAAAAATTGACTAATGAACTTCTTAGTTAATTACTTTACGACACATATTGCAATTTACGAATTGTAACCGGTGAGCTTGCAAGACGCATCCACTTTGAATGAATTTCCAGAATGACACCAGTTTGGAGATATGCGCCATCAAACTCGCCGTAAAAATGCACTGTTGTTCCAGTTACTTTTTTACCAAAATGCTGTTTTATACATTGAAGCACAAAAGTAACTGGAACGCTGATGTATTTCGTCCCACACTTTGGGAAATATATCGCTTTGCGCGGCCTAGTGCAAGCTTTCGCCTTTTTTTTTTCCTCTCCTGCCTCAGAGAGAGATTGTGGTTGTGAAGAGGACGAGGCGCTATTTTCTGCAGCCCTTTAGGGAGCACGACTCAGCTTCTTGGGGAAGGGGCGGGGGATGTGAAGAAGAAAAGAGGGTGAAGGTCGATCGATTACACAGCCCTTGACCGTCATGGGTAGCCAGGCGGCGCATTCACATTAGCGCGCCGCGGAGAGGAGAGGCAGGTGTCGGGAAGGCAGGGAGCTGGCAAGGAGGAGACCGCGTGCATGCACACGTGATCTACTCCTCCTCCTTTTCCGGGTTGCCATGGCTACGACGGCTACGCGCCAGGCTTAAACAGCTTCGCTGTTAAAACCGTTCGCCACATGTTTCGATAAATGTCTTCATTGGTTGCGCCGTCAGTTGTCAGTTACGTCGTTCTCTACGTCGCACCCAAGCGCGCGCGTCAAGTGCTGCTCAAGAAACTCCCACCGAAAGCGGGCGTTGGCCCCGGCGAACGCGTTCCCGCTATTGCCACGTTGACGCTGCTCTGCCCGCAACGCCGCCTCCTCGGCTCGCGTTGTCGCATGCGTTCGATATCTCGAGTTAAGGCCAACCGCCATGGAGCGAAAAAGCGACGAACTATCGGCGGCGGCCGCTCGGCGACGGCCACCCGCCGCCTGACGTCAAAAAAAAAAAAAATGACTGTTTGCCGTCGATCCATGCACTCTCTCTAGATATTCGCCGCCCAGCGAACCGCCGCCGCCGGAAGTCGTCGCGCGCGGCGGAGAGCGTGGACCAATCGGACCACAGCGCAGAGGTTGACTTCCGTCGGTCGCCCGTCGATGGGAGTTTTGGTTGTTCGACCAATGGACATCGTCCCCGACGCTGACATAACAAGGTTCCCCTGCTGACATCGTGACGACCCCTGGGAATACCGGAATAGCCAGGAAAAGAGGACGGCATTTTTTTTTTTTTTTTTTTTTTTGTGGCGCTACCGCGGCGCGTAGCGCTGCAGCGTTTGGCATCGTTGATCGTGACGGCATTCTGAACTCGATGCGCTTGTTTACTTGAAATGTTGAAAAATATCTGAGGTGGTTTAGGGGCCCTTTAAATTTCGGGCTTTTATACATACCAAAACTTCGATTTGACAAAAAAGAAAGAAAACTTTTGCAGCTGACTCCCCGAATTATGCACTAATTAGTATAGCCATTGAAAGTGTTACTAATAGAGGGTATATATGTGTATCGTTGGAGACACAATTATTGGGAATGGTTTGTGACCGCGCGTGCGAGTTGTTTATACCCCAAAAAGAAAAATAAACATTATTTTCCTCACTTAGAATGTTATCAAAAGCCGCCTCCAGTGGCGTAGCCAGAAATGTTTTTCGGGTAAAAAGAAAGGGGGAGGGGGGTCACGTGCCGCGCCGGGACCGATCGCGGGCGTACCTTACTGTCACATTCTCAGCGGCAGCGTTGCATGTGCGCTGCGATCGCAAACGCGTAGTATTTTTTTCAAGCGAAGCTTGTATGCGCTAGCCGGCGCCGGCGATGTAACGCTAAAACCATTAGCGCACCCAGGATCTCTGCCAGGGGGGGGGGGGGGGGAGGGGAGCAAGCACTTTGCATAATATGCAATTTCCTTGCTGTAGCTAGTGAATCCAACATCAAATAACATGCCTAATAATTATAATAATTATATAATGACACCAAGGATGATGACGATGTTTATTTCTTCAGCGTTTTACTCAAAGTAATTTCTGAGGGAATGAAGAAATCCAAGACAGTAATAGAGTGTTTTTGTTAATCAGGAAAATTCGACTTCAAGCCACCTCCTGAATTGTAATGACAATGTGAACAGAGCACTGAAGGTACACGTTGGACTGGTGGGGCTGGACATGTGGAGGGGGGGGGGGGGCAGCTCGGCCTCAGGGGGGTTACAACACCCGAACCCCCCCGTCGGTGCGCCACTGGCTAAAACTCCGGCTCCAGCGGCGGCTCGCCGGCGCCGGAGCGTGATTCACGGTGCTAGCTACGTAGGCGCGCGCTCACGCCACTTGCGCAGCCAATCAGAGCCGTTTCGCTTCTGCCCAGGAGGGAAAGGACAGGAAAGGGTTTCGCGCACGCTACTCCCGCTTCGTTCGAGCCGTGTTCATGCAAGGGCTGCAGAAGATAGAACCAACCTTTCCTTTTCTCATAACGAACCACGTAGTGGTTCAGTTCAGGCTGGGAAAACCGATGGGACGGCCGCGCGTGCGCAAGGTGTTAGTGCAGGAGAATATCATTCCGAACCACCCCGACCGCGCAGGCCTTTCGTTGTGGTGCATGCTTTTGGTGAACAAAAATTGCATTTCTCAATGTGAAATCCGTCAGAAAAATGGTAAAGTACAACTTAAGCACAACCTACACAACCTACAGACAAGGCGGCGTCGAACTGTTATTTGAATGTATACGAGAAAACATAATTGTGTTACGAGGAAACTCAAACACAAACCTCTTTTGCCAGCATTTCTACCATAAAAACACCGGCTCACTCGGGTAGCCTACTTGCGAAAATCTTAACCAGATGGCGCTCGCATCTTCGGCAGAAAATATCTATGATAATTCTAAGGGAAGCTTTTTGTAGTTTGAAAACAGGACATGAGTATTGCGGACTAAGATGTACCGAGTCAAGTACCGAGGTATAGACACGATGTGCGGTGCGTGTGGAGAGGAAGAGGAAACAGCTGAACACCTCATATTTTTATTGCGATAGCAATTATATGGACACTCCAAAACAGATTTCTGCCGTCGGCGTCGCCGTGAGGTTCCGTATGACGTCAACGGCGATTAAATCGTCGCCGCGCTCCGGGCGCTGTGTGTACGAGTGAAAGGGCGCGAGGGACGCGCGCTTCACGAGGAGCGAAGGCACGTCGGAGAGCAAACGCGCGTTCTGCGCCGTGCTCCCTGAAGGGCTGCAGAATTAAGCGACTCTTTCCTCCTTTCCATATATAGAGAGAAAACGCAACCTTTTCCGTCGCGCGAAAGGCTGTGGGGGGACGGGAGGGGAAGCGACGTTTAGCTGCGGCACCAAATACGTATTTATATAAAAACGCCGCGCGCGTTCGGTGCGAACGCGGGCAAAACGCCGACGGCGTCGGCAACAGTTCTGCGCGTTGCTGGTGCTGCTGCATGTCCAAGTTTATACAGCTGATAAAACTACTATCGTCATTCCGTATAGCTCTCTACTAATTTGCTCTCGCAATTGGTGCTTCGCCTATCGGGTGAAACTGCGACAATTTTTTTTTTTTTTCTGTAAAGGGCTTAACCATACAGTGCAAAGCAACGGGGCTGATTTTTTCAAAGCATTGGGGTTTAGGGACGGTGGAGGCAAAATAGATTTTAAGCGGGTAGAAATAACCAAACGGAGGTTATCTGATTGGTGGCTAAAATCAAGGCAGGGGTGAAATTTCACCCACCACAAAGTACAAAATATGTTAATCGTCACGGCTAGGTGGCGTATTCCACCGCCCGATTTAAAGGGTTCAGCCTCATCCATCCATCCGTCCGTCAAAAATGCGTTTTCGACACATAATATCGTCAGCTGCATAGTACGACTCATTTCTGAAGATACAGTGAATTAACATTCTAACTTGCGTTACCGTTTAGTATTGATAAATTGTCAATGCCTACATATAAGCGTCACATGAAGCAGAGTGGTTTGGTGCTGGGTGGAAACAACCCATGACCGAGACCAAACGCTGGTATATGACCAAGCGAATGCGATTCAAACTCGGGAACCCGGCTGCTCTTAAGCGCAAATAGTGGCGGCGTTCTTACCATTGCGGCACTTCTACTGTGGTTGTGCTTGGAGCCCGCGGGGCCGATGCATCGAACTATGGGCGTGGCACTTGCGGCTGTAGCACGTGAGCTTTCCGGGTTTGATGGTTGATCCTACGTGACATGGGGCAACCCACTACGGGGGATAGGGCATGAATCGGGTGGAGCGCTGGCATCAGCGACTTGCACAAAGAAAAAAAAATCTATTGGAATTAACTGTGCGATTTTTAAGTGATTTCGTCGGTCTAATGGGATTAGCCCCCACCCCCTCATAATTAGGGTACTTAATTCACGCACTTCCGGTGAACATCTGTATGTATACGTGTCTCTAACCGTTTTCCCGCCAACTTGAAACACCAATTTTCATAATTCCATGGCGGTACTTGCGCACAGCAATATTCTTTTCTTTTTTTACCTGGGCCCTTGGACAACTTATTCTATTTAATTATTTTGCGTTAATTACAGGATGCACAACAAGAAAAACAATGACAATACGTGCCCCTTCTTGCCAATCTACGGTGGCGTAATAACAGTCTTTCCACCGCCCGATTCAGGGCCCAAAGTGAGAGAGACATTTATTATGGTAAAAAAATAAAGCTGAACGGTCGGCCTGAATCAAACTTCTGACCTGCTACTCAGCAATAGGAAAGATAGACGGGAGTAAAAAAGAGAGGGGGAGAGGTGTTAATAATGAAGGTGAAGATGGTGGTGAGTGAACTTGAACAGCAAAGACCCTTCCAAAGCCTCAAATCTAGACCCTTTTACCTATGAGAGCCTATATACATCACGCCAAGAATCCGCCCAAGGTCCCAATAGACACTTTTAAGACAAAGGTTGATATAAGGTGTATATATGTATCGCCGAGTGAACGCCACACCTAGTCGTAATCTGTGAAGTATAGCTTGCATAACTTCTTTTGATCGTGAGCGGTAATTTCACTTGCTGTTTGGGTCAGGTCCGTGAAAGCGTCGATGAGGGTGAGTCGACAGCGCTCAGTATGTTTTAGTTTTTTCGTACGGTAGTGTATTGATCCTTTTCCCGGCGATCCCGTGGGCGCTGCCATGTTTGATCACGTTGTGACGCGTCCATTCCTTGCCTCAGCTGCCTCCGTGTTTACAATGCAAACGCGTGACGCCGGTGCGGAGCAGCAAACCTCCGTTTCGACAGATATCGTAGACGGTGACTGTGTGGGAGGGGGGATGTCATTGGGGTTATCTTCTCTCCCATGCACAGAACATTGCGGCCTCACTTAATTATGGCGCGCCTCTACCTCATTAAGCATCGTGTTAACCGTAACTGCTAAGGGGGGATCAGCGCTAAAAATTACACACACAGGTAAAAATGGGACGAGCAGGTGTATAAAACTTGTTGCTCCCCACTAGGCATTTGTGTCATCGAAAAGCTTCTCATCTCTGGTACTTGACCGTATCGTCGACCACGCTACGCGCAAAAAAAAAAAAAAAAAAAAAAAAAAAAAAACAACCATTCCGAAAATATTGCGACCTCCTTGTCTATAGAAACGCATGTATACATAATAAGCACTGCGTCCCCTTTGCCCCCCCCCCCCCTTTTTTTTTTCTTTCCCTTGTGTCTGACTTGCAGTATCCCCTGTTGACACGAATTATGATCGACTGTCTGTACATTTGTGAAACATACATGATTTTATGCCAGAGTGCTTGAGACTCCACTGAAATCAAATGAAGGTGGTAGAATTACTCTTTGTGCATTTTAGAATGAGTCACAATAATTACAGAGTAACTAAATGTTTGAATATTGTAAAGTCACACATGCTACGTTTCTTCATAAGAAGAATTGAATCACCCGCTCGAATTACATGTACAAGTTATTTATTGGCCACGAACATTTCAACAAAGAAAAAATATATTTTAAAATTGCTACCGACGTGCCACACATCAAACGTCACGTAAAACACGCTTGTTCCTTCACCAAAGCGGGACTCTGTAACGATACCCGCCGTGGTTGTTCAGTGGCTATGGTGTTGGGCTGCTGAGCACGAGGTCGCGGGATCGTATCCCGGCCACGGCGGCCGCATTTCGATGGGGGCGAAGTGCGAAAAAAAAAAAAAAAAACGTGTACCTAGATTTAGGTGCACGTTAAAGAACCCCAGGTGGTCCAAATTTCCGGAGTTCCCCACTACGGCGTGCCTGATAATCAGATCGTGGCAACCCCATAATTTAATTAACTCTGTAACTATACATATCACTCAGAAGTAAAATGGAAGTAATATAGGCTACCAGGATGTTCAATTTACTCTAAGCTTAATGTTTGTGCTCTATTATTTGCTCCCACTGCACAGGAATAGCAAAAATAGGTCGCGTCCACGAACGTGGACGCCGTGTCCGAAGGGCTTAATAAACTTGAGAAGAGGTTGCTGTTAGGCTGGTTTGTATATGCTGTTAAGAATGAAAACAGCACAAGAAAACGGGACAAGAAGGAAAGACCTACAGAACGCTGATTGCAAAATATATCAAGGACGAGGGTCTTGGGCCAGGGAAGCCAAGAAACGGCCACAATAACAAACAGGTGGGAGGGCAGGTAGGTGAATAGCCTCGAAGACCACGCAGAAACAGAAATATCAGACTGTTGAGGGCCGCAGTGCCGTTGAAGAACCCGGTGAATGTTAGAGTGCGACAGTGACTATAACGGAAAATAATTTTAAGAAGAGGAGTGGGGTGATAGATACAAGGAGGGGGGGACGCGCATAAAAGGTGTCAAGAACGAAGTTGGCGGATAATTATGGACATAGGGAGAGTGTCTGGTCACTGCCAGATCGCTCAACACCATACGGTCGTGGCCAGTCGACTAGCTGAGGCTCACCTACTCCGTTGTAACACGTGCTGCTTGCTCCGGAGAGCCCATCCTAACTAAACGTCTCGGCAATTTTCAGAATATTTGGCGCTGAGCCGTGCTCCCTCAAGGGCTGCAGAAGATAGCGTCAACCTTTCCCTTCCTCACGAACCACTTACTTCAGAATAGCCGGGTGTCAGGAGACACGACATTTTCAAATCACTCGGAGCTACTGGCCCTTATTTTACTGCGAACTACGGATACCGTCATTTTCCTATAGGCTTCTAAACAGAGCCCTGCTTCGACTGTCTGCCTCATCAATTCCCGAGTGGGATCAAATAACAATATGCGACGCGTGATGACTGCAATACCATGATTGCAAGTTATTCCCCTTACCTTCTTTCCCTAGCACAGGGTAGCCAGCCGGTCTGAGAACTGGCTAACCTCCCTGTCTTTCCGTCTATTCCTTCCTTCCTTCCTTCCTTCCTTCCTTCCTTCCTTCCTTCCTTCCTTCCTTCCTTCCTTCCTTCCTTCCTTCCTCTCCCTCCCTCCCTCCCTCCCTCCCTCCCTCCCTCCCTCCCAACATCTCTTCAGGTGGACAGCAGGTCGCCGAAAGTGAGCGCTTGCATTGCAAAGCGCGATTGATAGGCGACTTGCAAAATAGTGCCCGCCCTCTTCCATCGTAGCCGTGGATGTACCACTCATTACAAGATCTGGCTGGAAAACAACGGTTATCTCCACTGTTACCTGGGATGCAACAAGCCTGGGCTGAAAAATGCAAGCAAGGCAAACGATAGTGCGCTGTCTTGTTTTTGCTTGGCCCCGTTCTTAGCGCTGTTCGTTTTTCCAAATCAAGTACCATACAGCTATAGGTCATCAACATATACATTATATAAATGCATCAATTCGTAAACGAAATTTTATTTTCTTTTAATATCATCAGTTTTAGAAATAGCATAAGTATGATAGCATAATTTGATGCGTAGTGGCTGCACGCTTTAGCAATGAAAATTTTTTTGACAGAAGTTAGGCAAAGTGTTGTTTCTGCAACGCAATGACGTGCATCCTCGTTGTTAAAGCATTCTTGTTCCGGGGAGTGCTAGGAGTTTGTCTTTGCGTGGTCTACAACCCCCCCCCCCCCCCCCACACACACACACACATACGCACGCACGCACGCACGCACGCGCGCGCGCACACACACACACACACACACAGAGAGAGAGAAAGAGGGAGGGACGGAGGTGAAGGGGCGGAGAACTCCCACCCTCCCGCAATATTTTGGCGCTGAGCCGTGCTCCCTCCGTGCGGCCGCTATCTGATTGTTTATTTTCAGTCTAATCGTTCACGGGTGTGCTCTGTTGCGATAGGTTTGTTCTTGCTGCGCACAAGGCTTGGAATGTAAATGTTCGGTACTTTTTGGTAGCTTGTAGATTAAAGACGTATTATCGCTAGTCCCTCACTCGAGACGCACGATGCGATTTTGCGTGCGATCCGTCGTACGACGCGCCGCATCGGCCGCCGCACTCAAGTTCCCAACGCATTCTGCCGCATGCGCCGGCGGATCGCCGCCGCCGTGCTTTTTTTTTTGCGATAACAATTATATGGACACTTCAACCGAATTTCTGCCGTCGCCGTCGCCGTGAGGTTCCCTATAGATAAAATCTTCGCCGCGCGCCATATGCCCGAGCGGAAGCATGCGGGGACGCGCGCTATCACGGAGAGCGAACGCACTCAATCTCCCATGCGCAAGCAAGGAAGCAGGAAGCCAGCGCCGGAAAAAGCGGGGGGGGGGGGGGGGGGGCGCACTTCTACTCCGCCAACAACCGCGCTCGTCGCTCGTCCGCACCGTCTCTTATCTCCACACGGCTCTGACCTTTATGCGCCGTGCATTCGCCGCTCAGTTTCCGTTGAAGCGATAGACCGCACGTACCTTCCGCCGCTGCGGCGTATGCTTGCTGCCAGCGTTTTGACAGTCGTTGTCTGCAGTCATTCAGTGTGATCTATTCGTGTTTGTTTGTGCGCGCTCACACCACGCTTGTTCATTCAGTTAGTAATAGTCGGGTCACATTTTACAACGCACGCTACACATTGCAATGCTGCCCGGATCGGCAGTGCAGCACTACAGGTGTGTCCCTTCGCACGCGCTGCCCACGGGAAGCGTTTCTCATCAACACCACCGTTTCACACGCGCCTTCTCGTGGTCATCGAGTCTCTCTTCAAGTCGGTCTACTTACGCCGCAGCACACCTGCTTACTTAATCAGCTCATGTTTACTACAATTCATATTGCTACCAAAGCCGCTCACCTTACTTTGTATGACATTGCTGTGTTGCTATCGCATTCATTGCTTCGCCCTTAGGGCGAAACTGTGACATTTTTTTTCCGTGTCGTTCCATTCGTTCACGGAGGCCACGCGCTCGTATTCGACCATCCAGTCTTCGACGTCTTCGAACACTGTGCCATGAAACGTCTTTGGGATCCGTGGGCTCTCAAGTGTGTAACGGTTCGACATCGTGCTTCCCGTACCGGTTGGGGCGGTTTGAAGGGAGGCGCTGGTCATACCGGTCGATGTGGTGGGAACCGTAGCGTCGACGACTTCTGGGGACAGTCCCCTGATCCTGCGGCTGGTCCGATGCACGGGAGTGTCGACAGGCACTGCATGGATTCGTAGCGCGGATCCTTGGAGGGGTCTGCAACATCCGTGAGGACGCTTACCCAGCACCTCCACCATTTTGTCACGAGCCTCTAGAAGTAGACTTGAAGGTTTAATAACCGTAGAGCAGCTGGATCTCGGAAGACGCGACCGTCGGGGGCTGGCTCGAGCAGAGAAGGGGGCGCGCGGTCTTCTTTCTTCTCTTGGGCTCGACCCACTCTTGCCCTCGACCCACTACCTACAGGTGGCAATATACCGTCTCCCAGCGATCGCAAGCTCGCCTGGCTTGCTCGTTCGCTTCCGTCCGCGCTGTATTGCAATTTAAGCGCGACGTAACTGTGTACACGTTGTGCTGACCAATGTAGGAGGTTTATTACGAGCTACAAGCGGTCGCGTCGCAAGCGACACCGATCTCGGATTCGACGGCCCAGCGAGCTAGGCCTGGCAGCTCCTAGCGATCGGCGGCTGTCGACGGAGCCCACACTGCAGACGCGGCCTTGCGGAAACACGTCTACGCCGCTCGCACGGACGCGTTATTATTGTGATCGTTTGTGCGACGCTATAGAGAACTGTGCAAAGACGTTTGTTTTCACTTTGCGAAGTTACGCAGTATTCGAGCGTCCATGCAGGGCCGTCGGTTGTGGGCGGAGCTACGCATCGCACGTCGCTCGTACCATGTGTCCCGAATCGTCGTATGCGGCAAGTCGGACTCCGACGCGTCGTACGACGGATCGCGCGCAAAATCGCACCGTTTGTCTCGCACTCTGTGGACCGTCACGAAACGTTCAGCTTGGGACATTCCTGTGTTGTCGGTGTATACGAGTAGTGACCGTCACTGATGCTCTGGCGCATTGATTCAAGTGTGCGCCCATTCACTTACACGTTGGCGATAGGAAAGACTCGCTGCCCAGGCGGCGCTGCAAAAGCGCCGCTAAACAGTGCCCCCTACGGCGAGTTCGTTGGTTTCGAGTCGGGGAAAAGGTGGCCGTATATGCTTCTGATCAGCAGCATATACGGCCACCTTTTCCCCGACTGAGCTTTCATGAAAGCTGTTTCGGTGAATTTCAGGCGTGCAAGAATTCTTCAGGGCCAAGCATTCTTCGAAAAGGCGGGAAGCTGTTCAACGCCCAGTACGTTTACGACGTTTACGAAGTATTTCGGCGCGCTGCCACTTGCAAGTTCAGCGAATGCCATATGGCATTGAAATACAAAAAAAGTTCCATGAGGCATGTTCGCGCGATTAGCGACAATGAATGGACGAAGAGATTGCTCTTAAGAAACCCAAAATGATCTGCAATAAACGACGAAACGTAATCATGAAAGGTCCGGCCACTGACGACTGCTGGCCGCGGCCGTGGGTCTATGCCGCTTCTGCAGCACAGTCACTTTTGTAGCATGCATGGCAGTTACGCGTAATTTTCAACATTTGTCTGCGCAAAATTCTTCAAATTCTGTGTGTGCGCGGCGGCAGTTCGAAAATTCGCATGCGGACCCGCCGGGGTGGCTCAGTCAGCTAAGGCGTTGCGCTGCTGAGCACGAGGTCGCGGGATCGAATCCCGGCCCCGGCGGCCGCATTTCGGTGGAGGCGAAATGCAAAAACGTCCGTGTGCTTGCGTTGTAGTGCACGTTAAAGAACCCCAGGTGGTCAAAATTAATCCGGAGCCCTCCACTACGGCGTGCCTCATAATCAGAAATGGTTTTGGCACGTAAAACCTCAGAAAGAAGAAGAAATTCGCATGCTGGCAGCCGTGGTTTTGCAATCTGCCCCGTGTTGGCTGCGCGCTGCGAAACTAATTTGGGCTGTTATTCGCTGGCCTTGACGAAGCTCTTTGTTAACCTTGCCTAGAACCACACATCATTCCCACCCTCATTTTCATGACATTTTATCAAGCAACAATAATGGCGGCTACCGCGCATCGGGACCGCGCGCTGCTCAGCGTAATCGCCAGATCCCGCTGCTTTCGACGCGGTTTGTCGAAACAGAGAGCGCTCGCTTTCCATGTCCGTACGTTTCAAGCACTTTTCGAATCTGAAAACTACTCACAGAATTCATTACAACGCACAAAGCGAGCGAGACCTCTGTAACTCAAGGGACGTACGCCGTCCATCTTACCCGACGAAATGAATGGGCGTTCCAGTTAACTCTTTGAGGAAAACGTTGTTTTATGCATTGAAGTACAAAAGTAACTGCAACACCAGTGCATTTCGTCGGACACATTGAAAATTTGTATCTCGAAACTGGTTCAGTCCTGAGAATTCGTTCCAAGTGGATACGCCTTGCGAACTCAGCGGTGTTGCGATATCCGAGGTTCGAGCGGCCGTGAAGATTTCATGGATGGTGCCGTGCCAGGTGCCAAGAGGAGGATATATCGAGGGAGATTAGAAAACTGGTTTTATATACAAATGTACATATGGTATTTTACAAGAAGGACTCCATGATATTGGAGCCGTCTACGTGCTAACATCTTTGCATGTAGTAGCGTTTACATCTCCGAGCGTTCTCTACATGGTCGAGCGTCTCTATACCTGGTCGAGCGTCCTCACAACAGTGGCGCACCGACGGGGGGGGGGGGGGGGGGGGGATTCGGGGGTTGTAACGCCCCCCCCCCCCCCCCTGAGGCCGGCTTAACCCCCCTTTTTGCTTAACCCCTTTTCTTTCCTTGCGCATCTGAGTACTGCAACTAAGATGTAAGACGCGCAATCGTCTGCACACTCGCAAGAAGTGCATTTTTTTTACAATTTCCCGTGAGGAAATTTAAATTAGTGCTGTTTAGATGGTATTGGCAAACTGTCACCCCCCGGGCAGAGATCCTGGGTGCGCTACTGCCTCACAACACTCAAGTCCCGCTGTTTTATCCCTTTTGTTTCCCTCTTTCACTCGACGAGGGAATACACTTTAGTTCATTTAGCCAATGGCCACCTCCGTCGCGGTCCGTTCGCGGAAGCCACCATTTCCAGTCAAGAGTCGCCTCTCCGTAGCGGTCAGTTCGCGGAAGCCCCCATTTCCAGGGAGGGCGGCGGTTGTCTTGAAAGGGCTCCAGGTTGGCGCGTCACAGTCGGCGCCGGGCCTCGTTGTAGTTCGGGCGGCGCTAGTAATTTCACGGAAACGCACCAAAGGGCGACGCCGTTTATGGCCTGTATGCCGCCCATCGCCGCAAGCCGCACCGCACTCGCGCGGTCCGCTTAAAATTGCCGCTCTGACGTCACGAGAGGTGGTCGTGAACTTTTGCCTACTTTTGCCAGTATGCAGCATGTATGCGGCGACCGCACAAACATGGCGCTAGTTCGACGCGAAGCGCGAGGCCTAGGCGCCTGGGCTGCTGTGGCAGTTTGTTTTTTTTTTTTTTTGTTTTTCTACCGGCACGGAGTTGCTGAGCCATCTAGTTTACTGTCTAAGAACGAAAGTTTCTTTTCGTCAGTAGGTTTTCTTTCTAAACATTTTGTATATTTCCGATGTTTTCCTTTGTTTCTTATTCTATGTCATCAACACAACAATGCAAATATTTTATCAATTGTTCTATAAATGTTGTTTTTCGCAAATATTACATATTACGCCTAACATTTGTTTTTTAAATTAATATATTTGTATTCAGTTTTCGATTGATATATAGCGTGACATTGTAACCATGATAATATTAATAAAGGATCATGACTAAAACCTCCAGAAAGTGGCCAATTTCACATGGTAAGGAAAGAGTTAAAGCGTAGGCATCCAAGCAGCGACGGGAGATAGCCAGTCAGATTGTTTAGACCACAGACGTACTACATATTACGAATATACCTCATCTAGCGACGAAAGCGTCAAAAGGCTCACTGAGCGAAAAAGCCGGCGTCTGTCATCTGTAGCAGCGAAAGGGCAGGCAAATTCTCATTGGCTGCGACGCCACCGCACGAGCGCGCCTCGACTGAGCAGAGCGGGCGAAAGGGAACACCTGCTGTACTAAGTCAGTATGCTGCAATGCAGGTGTGGCATGAGGGCATCGCCGCGACGCTGTCGCTCTCGAAGCCTGTGTTAGAGTGACCTAGAATAATATTCTAGGTCAGTATACCTGTGTTATCCGCGCGTTCTAACTGCGCCTCAGCAAGGCCAAATCAAAATGCGCTCGTTTTGACTGCGAGGAGTTCAGAACACGAAGGACCGCTCAGCAGAGTTCAAGTGAACATTAATGCTTTCGCAATCACAACTCATAAGAAGTACTTAGGTATCCTCGAATTTTTACAGCGAAGCTGTTGAGGGCTAGTTCCTCCAGGATTGTGTCCGCATGTAGAAAACAAACTATCATAATCAGTATTTCGGCTCCATGCGTGAGGCAGTTGGCTTCATGTGCGTGGCGGTTTCCCGCCAGTTGTGCCTTACCACAGGTGTCAAAACGGATGACCAACATGACTGATAGGTCATCACACCAATAACATCACATGTTCGTCAGTTATGTCACGATTAACGATAATAAAATCATGTGTGGCACATATGAGCCAGGGACAATAAAGGAAGCAAATAAGGAAACAGAAAGAAAGAAAGAAAGAAAGAAGAAAGAAAGAAAGAAAGAAAGAAAGAAAGAAAGAAAGAAATCACGTGTGGCTCATACCCGCGTTGGATATGTAGGTATAAGCCAAAGTAAATACACCTGGTAGCGAAGCTTCCATAGAAGCCCATGGTCGGCCTGAGCATGCTAGCTCAGGCTGACCTCTCTGCCTTCTTTCAAATAAATTATCTCTCTCTCTCTCTCATGCGCTCAAAACCTGGCGGCTCATCGGCGGTTCATGGGGCTTAGCGCCATCTGTGTGAGGAGGGAACACTTCCGGCGGAATAAAAAAATAATGTGACGCCATATCCGTTAAAAACAGAAGTGACGTCATTTTGTTCTCAAAGGCGCGAAATTTGTTTTCGGGGGCCTGCCATTGGAGCTGTATATTCAAATGCCCCACCATTACACGTGATGGGCGTTTCGAGCTTTCAGCGCGGAAACCAATGCAGGAAAAGTTCAGCCATATGGGTGTCGAAACCGCACCCTTGCGCAGAACATACATTGCTGGGAGGCCGACGAACGCTTTGGGTGTAGTGTGCTCGTCCTTTCGTCGGACGCCAAGCCCGTCGGCCAGCGCTGTCCCACGAAAACAACTAAAGTGAACAATTATCTGGCGGTCGCAACTCACTACTTTTGACTGAACAGGTTAAGAAACAATGAAACTACACGCGTCACCAAATTCAAACAAACGTCGACAAGCAAAGCAACACAACATATGAGGGGGCGTATTTTAACAGGTGAACTTTACGAGTACTGTTATGATCGGCTTGCAGCAAAGATCGAGATGCCATTAGGAATATTTCTGACTGAAGCCGGAGTATCGCAAAATCTGTCCAAGCAATACCCCTACTTATTTTCAAATCGTTCGGAGATGCTGTTAAAGAAGAAGGGCCTGAGTTTTGGCGACCATATGGTCCAAGCTCTCCCGTGTCCCCAGGCTCAGGAGATCGCGGCGGAAATAAGGCACGGCAATGAAGAAAGGAAAAGGCCTCATGACATGGGCACTCAGGAAGCACAGCATGCACATAGCTAATGAAAGCGGGGGAAAAGGTGCTAGCGAGGAGGCATTCGGCTCAGTGGGCATACCGCAGCAAGGGCTAGCAGAGGAATTAGAAACTAATTTGGTGCTGCCACATTCGAAAGGATCTTTAGACCTTCTGAAGGTTGTTAAAGAAGGAATTGCGGCAGAAGAAGAGAACGATTACGCCACGGGAATAGAAACAGTGGCTCTTCCGGAGGACGTTCCTTGCGGAGACAAGGTTGGTTTTAGCAGCCCTAAAAAGGTCAAGGGGGCGCTGAAAAACTCCCTTGTAACTCCGCATTTGAGCGACGTTCCGGAATCGTCCAAAGGAGAGGAGACTGACATGGCGGCCAAACAGAGCAGGAACGGGACGATCGGGGATTGCAGAGGTACATTCGGTGACCGCCTGGCGAGACAAAAAATTTTTCAGACGGCGCAAACGAGCGAAGTATGTAGCGCAGCGCAAATTCGAGAAAGACGCCACACCGCAACCCGTAAGCAAAGGGAACAGGCCATCACGCAGAACTTCAAAGGGCTCGTTGTGGTGGTTGAGAAAACGGAGACGTCGCCAAAGGCGGATGGCAACAGAACAGGGAGTGTCTCCGCGAGTAGGAATGCGCCAGAAAGGATCAACATGGCTGAGGTACGCGCGCACACAAAGGGCCAGTCAAACCGTCAATGAGGGGGAATGCGCCGCGAGAGCGAGGACAAAGGAAGAATGGCGATTCTCCTCGCGTTTACGGCCTCCCTCTCCGAGACGAGAAAGAAGTGACGGGAGAGGGCAGTGTATGTCTGGCGCCCTTTATTGCCCATGGCGAGGCCCAATGACTTTCAGATTGCGACCTAGTCGAGTGTGCATTAAGAGGTAGTAATTGTCGAATTGGGCGCCTCCATAAGGTTCTCGTTTGTAAATTTGTAAATAGAGCACGTTGCATTTTTTCCTTTTGTTAGTTATTAAGACCTTATTTCTTTTAATTTCAAAGGTTCCGCGTTAATCTCGGTGTTTCGTTGTATTGATTGTTACGAGAGCCAGTGACGCGAATAAAACTGCGAAGCAAGTTTTGCGACGGCGGTGGCTCGTGGACGCGCCGATTTTGTAGATACGCATTAACATTGGAGGTTTGTAGAAATAAACCATTTTGGATAATTCAGTGCTTACAGGATAGGTGCATTTATCGGTTACCATTGTGGAAGTTTAATTTGCTCAAGCGAGTTCGCAGAAGCAGTTTTCTTTCACGGTGTTGTGAGCAGATATCCTGGCTTTTTGTTTTCTGGCTTTAACTGCCACTTTATGAATCAGCTTAATTAGGAGTTGAAGCGGTCATCAGAGCGCAGTACATTTGGCATTAGAAGCGCTGGTACTGGCAGGTAGCACTGACCCAACGATCGAGTAACTAAATCGCTGCGCAGCATTTATCCCTTTGATCATTTCAATATTAGGAGTTGAAGCGGTCATCAGAGCGCAGTACATTTGGCATTAGAAGCGCTGGTACTGGCAGGTAGCACTGACCCAACGATCGAGTAACTAAATCGCTGCGCAGCATTTATCCCTTTGATCATTTTCAATACGCTCTCAGTCTCTCAATAAACGCGGCTTTCCCAGGCAAGAGAAACAAAAACGTTAGGTATTAGGTTGATTGAAATATGCATTGAAGTCTAGTTTTTTCCCTTTGTTAATTTTCGGGAATCTCGAACGAGGGCTGCAGGTATAATTCTGATAAGGTTTTATGTGAAGAATGTGTGAACCTGGCAGTTCTCATGGTTGGTTGGGTGCTCTCTGTTGTGCCTTGGGCTTGGCGTGGTCTATTTCCAGAAGGTGTCACCTGGCCTGCCTTGGAACGAACGGCGAAACGAAGCAGAGGCACGGGGTCTGCCGGTCTCTTCGAGGTGCTAGGATGCTGCAACCCCTTCGAGACCTCCTGTGGCGGCGGACGGGCTGTTATGATCGGCTTGGAACTCTGCATCTCAGTTGTGGGAAACCAAACCCGCGCACGTTCCCGTGTCGGGGCAATTATCTTCATCCCCAAGAGGCGGTTATGATCTTCCTGGAAACTGTACCTCTCAAATGTGGGAAACAAGCCCGAGCGCCTTTCCCGTGACGAGATAATCTCCTTCATCCCCGAGAAAGCGTCACACCTCTACGACCTGAGCAGACGCAAAAGACGAGCTACCAAAGGAGAGGACCCGAGGGGGGAGGAGGTCGTCAACTTGACCACCCGACAGAGGACTGACACTTCCACAAGTTCCCCGAAGGAGACATCGGCTACCAGAAGACCACGAGGGGTTATTTAAGGCAGTCCTGGCCCACTTGTTAGGCAGAACCGCTCGAGACGCGGATAGAGTCAAAACCATGTACCAACGAAATGAATACAATCTTTTCTCATTTTTTTCATCATCACGATGCCCGCCTTCATCGCCGTCTCCTGATTCTTGCGGTGACGACCCACCTCACCCGGTCGAGATTATATCAGTACCCCTTCCTGCCCACTTCAAGAGCTGCATTGCATTGGAAGTGATGACGACGTCAACGCCCGCCGCTATCGGTGGGCGCTGAAAAAAGGTATTAATTGATAACGATCAAGTAAAATAGAGTTGTTTTCTCGCTATGCGTATATAAATTGACTGGGAATTTTACTTTCGTTGAACGAATCTAAATGTGTATCGCTTTAATTAAAAAACGCTTTTTTCTTTCTCAATGTTTGTTCCCTCTACACATAGTCTCGATTCAATGGCTGCTCGTTCTGAACTGCTTTTCGCCCGAAGCTTCGCGACCTTTTGGAGCAGGAAAGATCTCGCAGGAACCTGACGCAGCCGTGCAGTGTACCGCAGCTATGAACTCTGTGGCTCATATACTAGTCTATGACGATGGGGCGGACTTGGCGCAGCAAACGCACTACTTGGCCATCACGCCGGCCGAAAACAAGGCGCCGGTGTCCTTGCTCTATGACGAACATGCCGAAGACACTCAATATAATTAATAATGGTAATATATAAATTTACTACAGCAAACCCACCAAAGCCACAGCTTCGCTGGCTTCCATTTTCACAGCAGTGGAAGGGCTCTGAATTTTTTACAGCGAAGCTGTATAGCCCTACCTCCCAATGGGTCTGGCATGTCCGTAGGCAAAAAAGTCGCAGGCCTGCGCGGCACACGCAGCACAGTCACAGCGTAAGCTGGTGGAGCGGCTCAAGAGTACCTCGTTTCGGCACCACGCACAGCAGGGTCTTCGCGGAAAAGTCTCTTCGCTTCGTTTCGACGAGAATGATCTGAACGGTCCGCCCGGCGTCGACGGCGAGCTGCCGCTTGTAATGCTCTCTGCACAGCAGTGTGCTGAGCCCGATGCCTGGTTGTAGCCGCGCACGTAGCTCTACGATTCGCTTCTTCAGCAGCGGTTGGTACCTTGCGAGGAGGCGCCATAACGTGTACCGACGAGGTATCCAGAATACGTGGCGCACATCTCACATCCCTTGACCCGGGGCGCGGTACGTTTATGATTGTTTATCATCATCATCATCAGTTGGGGGGGGGGGGGGACCGGGTACTTTTTTTTCGCATTTCCGACGATAGCGGTTGGGGTCACCAGCGGCGACGGCGGACACCACCGCGAACAGAAAGGGCTATTGAAATGAGCCCATAACAGCGTAATTCGGGAGGCGCGCGCCGCTGGGTTTCTTGCAGCACCAGCGGTGTGGGGGAAAGAAAGAAAATGAGCCAGAAGGCTCGCCTTCGCGCATAGCGTTCGCCGCAGGCGTTTCCCTGTAAAGATTACGGTTGCATAAGCTGCAGTTGCCGAAAAGCGGCAACTGTAGCATACGAAGCAGGGAGTGACGCAACTACACTTTCGTATGTAAAAGAACCCGCCTAGCAACTGATTTGTGTTGTGACAGTGCTATGGGAAGGCGACATATCGACCCTTTTCACGGGGCAGTGGGTGAATGGCGCTTTCAGCAGCGCGCCGCACATGGCCTCAGCGACTACGAAACCATTACCGCTTCTACCTTGCTTCTCGATCAGCTGTCGGAAATGCAACTGAGCTTTTGCTAACGCACTGTGCTCCAATCATGCTAGGTTGAATCATGTAGATTGAAGACGTGTGCATAGTTGGCAGAAAAAATAGTGACTGGCATATTAAGGAATGGAATGAATCTGTGTGGCCACGTTCGTGGACCACTGCTGCAACTGCCCCTACGTGTTACCGGCACTTCGAGATGTGCGGCTTTCCTCGAGGGTACAGACACGCCAGCGTTGTACATATCACTAATCTTCATTCAAAGAAAGGACTTCATCCCCGGAACGTCGGCAAGAGTGAGTACACCACTTGTTAAACAATGACAAAGGGAGTGGCGCCGCTTCGTGTCATAGCAAGTTTCGTGCACAGTATTTATACACATCTACCCCAATTGGCACGGAAATTTACGCTCACTCTGTCGCCAATGTGTCAAGAATAAGTGAATGGGCCCTCACTTGAATATATGCACAGTATATACGCACAATAAAGGACGGTGCAACACCAATAGCACACGAATGGTTTGAAGCTGAATGTTTAGTGACGGTCCACAAGAGTAATTGAGTTACTAGCGATAATACGCCTTTGCTACAAAGTATTACAATGTACAGAACAGCTCAGTGGCGCACCGAGGGGGGGGGGGTGCTTCGGGTGTTGTAACCCCCCCCCCCCCCCCTCTGAGGCCGAAAATATGCCGTTATTCACTGATAGACTACTCCTTCAAAAGGTTTCCTGCATGTCTTCAAATATGGTTGCTTATCGGCAGTTCGTTGGTTAGTTTTGCTGTACCTAAGGAGAAAGGAAGGGTTAACGTTTCCTTTGTGCTCTAAACATTCAGCCATTAAATTTCTGGCCATACAGCATAGACAAAGAAAAAGGACTGGCCATCACTGCCGAAGATATCCTTCTTTCTGGGGTTTTACGTGCCAAAACCAGTTTTGATTTTGAGGCACGCCGTAGTGGAGGGCTCCGGAATAATTTCGACCACCTGGGGTTCTTTAACGTGCACTACAACGCAAGCACACGGGCGTTTTTGCATTTCGCCTCCATCGAAATGCGGCCGCCGGGGCCGGGATTCGATCCCGCGACCTCGGGCTCAGCAGCGCAACGCCTTAGCTGACTAAGCCACCCCGGCGGGTTGCCGAAAATATCCCTTACCTATACGAAATTATTAAGTTCTGCATTTGTTGCGACTAAACAATGGGAGCACAGTACAGTCAAGCGCAGCAAATGATATAATGTTTCATGTAAGCCAGTGAACGCACGTAATACAGATGTAAAAAACTTTTTCGTATTAAAGGCAAAACAATCTTGTCAAGCCGGACTTTGTGAAACTCCAATGCCAAGCCTGAAGGCAAGCTGAAACAAAAATTCATTAACCAGTAATTTTGGCTTCAGATTGTCAGAATGAGTTGGTTTTGGGATTGGACATTTCTGAAAGCTTGTTAGCTCAGGCTCTCACTTAAGCAAAGAAGCAATATTTTGTTGAAGTGTTTTATTAGAAACATCTCCCTATTATCATCCTCGAAAAACTTTTTCCTTTCTCATAATTTGCAAATAACAGTGAACAAAGGAAATAGAAACGAAAGTGGAAGGTTCAAACAAGTACATCAGCAAACAAACACACTTGTTTCCTGTGTTGCAACACACAGAAAGCTATGTATATTTTATGTATATATATATATATATATCTTTATGTATAATATGTATAGTACCACTCACACACAACTCGAAGCATAACATTTACATACATGGTACAGTCACGAAGAAAAAAAAATTGCCACCACTCCAGAACACTTCATTTCTCAACAGGAACATGCACACACACACACACACATGTATTTACAGGTTTCTGACACTCGAAAAGAATAGTGTGTCACCTTTGTACAATGCGAGAAAGAGCAGCGTAGATTCTACCAATGCACACATACATGAACACTTCAGAATTGCTTGCAAACACTGTGCAGTTGACAAGCCGCAGGCAGGAAGCACAGCCCTCCAAGATGGTTGTGTTCCCACAGCCATATTATTCAGACCAAGCAGAAACAAATGCACCAAGCCATCTCACACACTCCTAACACAAAAGCAGCTCAATGACCAAAAATACGAAAAAGAAAAATCAATCTGAGCAATTGTGCTTTGCTCTTTGCTATGGAGGTCCCATGATCAATCCCTGTGCTCCTAAACGCAGCTTGACCCCAAGTCCGTTCCTTGACTCTGCTGAGAAAAAGGCAGGATAGCCTGTTGAATGAGGTTTGTCTATGTGCTCAAACAACGTTCCTCAGTTCCTTGGCACTTTCAACAGCAAACAGTAGCTCAAGACATTCCCTTCTATTTAAGTGTCTAAGTAGATGGCAAAAGTACCCAGTTACAAAACTATAGCTCAGGGTTTGTCAAAGAGCACTACACAAGAGTAGTGGATACTTCAATCAATGAGTAGTGCTGCCCTCCACTCAGTGGAGTCAAGGAAGATGTCAAAGTCAAGGTACGTAAGTGTATAATGGGCATAAGAGGCAAAGAGGTGTGACCAGATAATACATAGCCCAAAAGCACCATTCAAACTACATCAGTGCACTGCGTAATAGCCGCAGCTCTAACTCCAAAGCACTGTTGGCAATACGTTTTCATTTCAATGCCTTTCCATGATCGGCAGAATGAGTGGAATAGCACAACTTTAAAAAACACCACTCTCACTGGCGATAAAACACTTCTTGACCCTGCCAGGATAAACAGAACTATGAAGTATGTTGACAGGGTGAGCAGCTTGGTGCCTGGTTGTTCTCTAAAGTGCTGCACTGCAATTGGTCCAAATGCTGCAGACATTGCAAGAATGACAGAAACCTGTGTTCTGCAAATGCAGACCTGCAGAAGGTGCCATCAGTTAAAACAGGTGCTGATAAAATTTGCTTGGTGCTCCTGCACTGGAAGTTATTCTGGCCACAGGTATAACCTCACTGATAAGTGTGTTGGTGCTGTGTGCTGCTCTGCATATAGTGAGATTGGATTGTGATTTCATCACACCTGAGCTACCCAAACATTCAGATACTACAGCCATGTAAATTGCACACTTCAATGGCCTCGTGTCAGAGCCAGAACACTAGAAACAGACACTGCGGAGCTCTGAAAGGTCAGATAAGTCACATTCCTCTCTCATTGCAGCAGAGCAGAACCATCAGCACTGCGAGACTCCTATACCTTTAAAAGTTTCAGAGCACTGAGACCATGACATGAACGACACAACATTCTATTGGATAAGTATTGGCTCATCACTCAACTGGAGACCTCGCAAAAAGGTGATTTTGTTCGTGGCTGCAAGGTGCACAAAAAGATGCTGTACAACGCAAGGTTTCAAAATGATTCCAAAGCATTTCGCTGCAATCTTGATGTACACAAGAATGCGGTACTTTGCATTAGGAATAGCCGAAATTTGACAACTTAAGAGATACGGCAGTGATATATGTATGGCTAAACCACTTTAAATTGATGAAACTACAATAAGCAGCATTTGAAATGCATACTGCACGTGTGAAACTATGACTCGAGCTTTCCTGAACATGGCAGATGCCACAGAAAACAGTGACTACATAGTGTTACGATCATTGGCAGCTCAAATCTGACACTCTTTTAACAAGCATCATCATCTCTCAGATGCCATCCTACTTTTCAGGAGGTGGACGACACTCTCATCATGCACATACATACATTCAGTCCCGATACACATTATGTTAAAAGAAAAATGGGAGAATTACATTAAAACATCTAAAAGGACACTTGTGGCTTCACATGTGTGAGGTGTTTCATTGTATGTGTGTGTCTCCATGACAGAAAATGCACACCTGTCTCGTGTGGTTTGTTTACATACATGGTCCATATCACACTGCTAGGACCTCCCCTGTGCTGCTAATGAAAGCATCACACAGAAGGATGCTCTAAAGTGGCAGAGATTATAGACTCGAGAGCCTCACACAAGACTCGTTTAATGTGTGCTGACTAGCTTGTCTGAGCTCTGCTTAGTACAACTATTTTTCTACCTCCCTGCTACTGCTGTTGCTGCGGGGTTTGACCCCAGTTTTGCCTGTAGCTGTGCCCACTGCAAAGCGCACTCAATGTTCATTCCACCAAAGCCACTACGAAAAATCTGCTTACTGACCAGGCAATTTCCAGGAATTGTACAAAGGGACACTAAAGGTTGACACAAATTTATATCCGCTTGACTGGCAAAGTACTGTTTCAAAACATTGCTTGCATTACTTGTGTAAAGAAGTTGATTACTACTAGTGAAGAAAATGAAGGTTATACCTTTCTTGAATTTCAAGCCCAATGTCAAGGATTTCAAGTATTTTCTGATTATATAAGCCTGCTTCTGTGTAGAATAAATTTTCAAAACTTGCTAGATTGTGTCCTTAGTTCCTTTAGAATGTGATGCAGTCATCGTTTACAGATGACCAATCGTTCCAAGCGTACACGCAAACTTACTGAAATGAGGATTTCAGGCATTGTCGCAACCTGTCAATCCCATAGTCTTATTCTGGCTTACGAAGCCTCTACTCACAGCAAGACTCACGTTTTGGTATACCAAGCTTAATTTGTTGATCCAGTTTAACTTAGCTTTAGTGTCCCTTTGACTTGGATAAGGTTGAAACATTTAGCTTGGGCAAGGAAAAGAAACAGATTTACAGTAATTGTTATTATGCATAAATTTTGTTGCAAAAGCTCAAAAAGCCAAAAAATGTTACCATGCCATTTGATTCTCATTGCTTCTTCAACAAATTCATAAGCAATTTCTTGTATGACAATAGAACAAGAACACAACCATGTGTGAAAAATAAAACCAAGATTGCCAGACATGCATGCATGCATGCATGCAGATCTGAACACAAGCATTCAACAGTTTTCTTTAGTTTTCGACATGTGATCCAACAGTAATGATGAGCCACACTACAATGAACAGGTTAAAAAATGATTAAATTTATCACATAACTGGAACAACAGTAAATGACAGTTAAAAATCATTACACAGGCACATATTCACTTTTTTCATTACCTTTCTAACATCCTGCAGTTATTATTCATATTTAGCAGGTGCAACTAGCTTTAAGGACAAAAACAAAGCAGCAATCTATAAGCACATAAAATCTAGAATTATAAAACAATAAATTAGGTAAACTTCAAGCGGGAAATACTGGTAAAGCTGGTCACTGTATGCAAAGCATTCATCTTGAGCCAGGTTGCATACATGAAGACAAAGATGGAGGGCATAAATTACTAAACATAAATATTAGCAATTCAAAACCAGCAGAACCAGCAACTAGAACTGTTAGGAAGCTTTACTGGATGTAGCAGGCTGCGAGCCTGAAGTGCACAATCTGAATGCAGACTGAACAACTTTACTCAAGCTCAATCATGTTTAAGCAGTGAACATATTCTCAGCATCCATCTCCAATGTGGGCGTTCATAAACTGCACCTTTTTTTTCCAGATGTTTTAAGAAACAATAATGAGAAACATGCACCACAAAAAGGCAGTTGCACCTCTATGGGCAGACAGGCAACACTGATCGAAACACGTGTCGGTATATAACCAAAATGAAATTACTGCTAGGGTGACTTCGACACTCTCCATTTTATGAACAGCCTTTAGCCAAAATTAGGCGTGCATGTGTTGGGGCTAACTCTCTGGAATTAGGAGACCCTTAGAACCAGCATACACCCTCGTCAGTTGTACAAGAAATTATAATGGTAAAGTGGTTACAGTACTGAAAAATGTAAAGGCAGTGTTCTTTGAGAAAAGGTGCACACCACACAAAGGTGAAATTCGTATTAACAGAAGAACATCCTTAGAGTCAAACCACATGTTTCACCAAATAGCTGCAAGGATTCTGTGCTCTCGCTTATTAGCTGAAATTCATGTGACATGAAGATAGTGCAGTACTGTGATAAATATTAAGAGAACATCTTTTATATGTTCTGGCAGATGCCATGATGCTAAATTTGACCAATAAAACTGGCTAACCAAATAATCTACAGTCGACACATTATAACTAGTGTCCTTTCTTAGTGCACATGAAAAGATGTTATAATTATAAGGCAATAAAATCACATGCATCAACAATAGAGGAAAAAAAAAACTTCTAAGGACAGAAAAAAAAATAAAGCAACCTAGAGGAAAAATGAGCAAAGTATGCAGAAAATTGAATAAAATCTCCTGACAAGGGCCTTCAGTTAGGGCCTCCAAAAATGTTGCTGTAAGCTACTAAAGCCAATGTGGTAGTATTAGTTGTCAACAGCAAATTTTTCTTTGAATTGGTTAGCAGTAAAAAAACGTTAACTGTCAAAAGAAAACACAATTGATGCATTTCTGCAATCTGTAGACAAGAAAAGGTGTTTAGGTATCAAGCACACCTTCAGGCATTCTGGGTGAGCCTATTGAGCTTAGGCACACAGCAGCACTGCACTATGTTAAAACAGCAAGGCATCTAGAGTTAGTTTCCATATCCCGAAAGGACTAGATTACCTTTACCTTGGCTGCCTTCTGCTGTCACCAGGCATTAGTTGCAAGGAATAAACACTTACTGACTTCTGTTCTAGTCACAAAGATGCGTGCCCTGGAACTTTTATTAATGCTAAGAGTGGATAATAATCAAGACTTCATAGAGAGAAAGGAAAGAAACAAGAACAAAACAGCTGGAACCATTAACAGGCAGTGAATAATTTGGTAAAATTTGGTTAAACATGCAGTTTAAAGCTATGCACAAGTCCACGTACTCGGAAGTTTGCAGTGTGTACAATCCCAAAAGGCCTGTTTGCTTAGTGCCCAGCCTTTAACCATTGCACAATTGAATTCTTTATAAAACATTAATGCTGAAGGAAGCGATCTTGTGGAAATGCTCTCTCTCAACCATATTCTAAGAAAATTTTGATACACTAGAGACTCGCCGATATGCTCTTGGTCTAAGTAGTATTAGCCAGTTTATAAATTTACAGCAGAGAATATAAAAAATACTCTCTGCATATGTGATACAGGCTGAAGTGTTCCTAGATAACAAGTTTTCAATTCTCTTGTTTATTACATACCAACAATATTCTTTAACAGTGCAAACTCGTTACGTTCCTCGCTGTTGTGTTTTCCCAGATGCTGTGTCGTATTTTCGTGGTCCCCACCTAAATTCCTTTTATTCCCTCTCATGTACTATGTTCCCATTTGATACGTCGTCATTGTGCAATGTTACCACATCTTACGTTCAGTTTGAAATTGGAGGTCACATAAATTTACCAGTGCAGAGGGAAATTTGCTTCACATGTTGCAACAAGCGGCCGATGATGCACAAGCATCCGGAGAAGACGTGCACAGAGCAGTTAGCAAAGGACACGAAAAAGTGCATCGGTTAAAACCTACCGTGAACTATGCACACTTGGCCATATCCGCCAAGCGCAGGGCTACATTTATTTTGGGGCCTGCAGCTTCACCGCTATAGAGCAGTGTTATGCAGTGCAGTATATCAGGAGTAAAAACGGGCCACTGTCATGGAACATTGTACGTGTACCTTAATTATGCATCCATGGCCACAGTACGAATGCCGAGACGTCTAATAACTGTACTGGCAGCCATTCAGAGCTGTTTCTGATGTTGCTGTGGCGATTTGCACCCTTTCCCACCGTTACCTTTTTCTGGGTGTTAAGTTTTTGTTCGCGGTCCCCTTGAAAAACATATCAACGAGGTTCTAGTGTTAAAAAAGATTACTTCTCTCCACCTAGCGGGTTTCCGCTGAACCATTATGTCAGGTTCTAGTATATATTTATTTTGCACTAAAGTTTTGCATGAATTTTTGATACTATAAGACTAGTCTGAAAGCACCCATACTTAGATGCATTTAGATGCACACACCATGCATTTAGATGCATGGTATGTTGGACTGTACAGAATTTCTTTTCTTTTCTTTTTTGATAGAGTATCCAACAGCAGGTAAAATGGTATCTTAACCATTGTAAGCACTGGTTATGATTTGGGGAAATCTAGAAAATGATACTACACATTATGTCACAGCTGAGCGGAAAGCTTATTGCAGATTTTCAATTTGTATAGCATGTGAGCACTAAATTCATAATTTTGGTGCTAAAGTGACAGCTCAAGAACCATGTCACAAGCACCCATTGGTGCCTTGCTACCCACATACCAAAAACCCATTCTTCTCCAAGCTGTCCTGTCAAGCTCATAGCAATCAAAGAAAGAACTCACTGGAATATTAGCATACAACTGACGAGGGTGCCTGGTTGTTGGCATTAAAAATGAGTGATGGAATGTGATGAGAAGTCAAACTCATCCTTGGCAGCTTCTGCGAAAAATTCTCAAGACGAGTTAGCCTTGTCCTCAGCACTTACCAAGATAAGCTTACGTGTTTCAACAAACAACTAGTGCTATTCAAAGAAGAAAAAAATGGAGTAAAGTGAGAACAGTGACCTTTCGACAATAAAGCTTCAAAGTTTAAAATACTCTGTCAAGCTCAACTAGCCTTTTGAACACAAAGTGTACGATATACTGATACAGCCGTCCAATATTAACAGAGAGTATCAACATGAATTATGATTTTTGTAAACAAATTGTCCTTGCAAAATTTTTTTCCTTCTGTAGCAGGTACATTCAATGAGACAAACTTCGCCGTTACCCACATATTTTCGCAGCGGAGCACCCACTTCATTCTGCGCATTCCTGTAATTCAAAGCAGCGTGGAAAAACGAAAGCAAAACGTTCGATCTGACTTTTGTCAAGTTACTAATAATCCATAGATTCTTTTTAATAGCAGGCAGAATCGCCGAGACCACTAGGGTCATTACTTTCCATAAATACTCACTTATTTTTCACCCGACTTGTTGCTGAACAGCGTTAATTAAAAGCCAGCTTTAACAGATACGCAAGCCAGTGAAAAAGTGGTATACACATTTTGTTGAAGACAGTATTTTGAAAAACTTGACTATTTCTGCTAAAAGATAAAAGAAAATAAAGAATTGTTCTTGGGCCTGATGGCATTACTTCTGGTGTCATTTCTCATGGCTCACAGCAACGTATAATAGTAAAATAAAGTCCACCAATGTCCGCCACTAGAAAAGCACAGCTGCTAATGACGTTCGACAAAGCAAAAATTGTAGACAAATCAGCTAGATTCCTCTGTTAGTCACCCAGGAATAAAAGAAATTCCTTTGGGCCATATGTATCATCTTCCATCTTTGTAGGTGTTATAACAGCTACATGCATTGCACTCCAATGTAGCAGGCATGAAAACTGGTATTTGTTCGTCAACTAGGTATTTGATGAGGCAGTTAAAGGCAGTACCCACACCTCAATGATGCAAAAGCTAGTGGTCTCAAAACAAAACAAGTTGCAGGAATTTGATGCACAATAGAAACAACCAACCCTTTCAAAATGTCAATGCCTTAAAGAACAGAAGTAAGTGCATTGTTGAACACAAATAGTGGACACTGTTCCATCCTGTCAAAAGGTGCAGTTTCTTACAGGGAGATGCGATGCTTGGTCTTACTCTTCATGGTACTGAGTGCAGATTGTCATTTTCTTTATGTGCAGTGACATGGGAGATTCAAATTCTATTTTTGATCCATAGAATGCTT
This sequence comes from Dermacentor silvarum, assembly GCF_013339745.2. Classification (NCBI taxonomy): domain Eukaryota; kingdom Metazoa; phylum Arthropoda; class Arachnida; order Ixodida; family Ixodidae; genus Dermacentor; species Dermacentor silvarum. The sequence continues at coordinate 176,098,430 of NC_051159.1, read as the reverse complement.
ATTCATATGTTCACTTCACTGCGAAAAACTACCTTTCCCTGCCACACTTCCAAGTCTACCGCTGCTTGCCTTGAGCAACTGCTTTGGCAATTTATATTGTTCTGGCAGCACCACCACTCCAAAAAGCCTTAGGGAAACAACCGCCTCTACAACCAGTAACTCTTACTCTGGGATTGCAGGTTTCAATAATGGCACTTTGATCCCTGAACCTGATGCCCATTTTTGTTTGTCGACATTCAAATCTCCGAGACGCAAAACAAGCAGTGCTATGTTTGCCACACTGAGTGCAAGTAAAATCAATGGCCCCATGGTCTTGAGGCCAGCTCCGCCGAGATCCCCGAACTTCACACTGAATCATGCTCTACCAAACTTGAACCTTCATCCCAGAGTCAGAAATGAGCCCTGCACAGTTTTGAGCTACATTTTCACTCTGCAGTGCTGATAGGGACCACAGTTTTGCGGCTGGCACTGCTATTCCTCAACCCTACACCAAATTACATGCTCCAAACTGCAATCTCCCTTCCAGTGACCCATAAAAAGAGGCAATGCTGTGCTGGAAGCATTCACTGCGGGCCAAACAAACGGCCCTGCAGTCTCGAGCTAGGTTTTCACTCCACAGTGAGGAAGCAACAGCAGCACATGCAGTGGTATTGGCGACGGGGCGAGGCACAGCCAGCCATGCTGGCACACTCTGTCTTTTGGCAGGTAGGAAGGCATCAGCAGGCAGGCAGGCCCTTCCATCTCCTCTGCAGTCAGCAGTGTCTCCACTGTTGGTGTCAAAGGTGCCGCTTGCCAGCTGGCCGCAGCTCAACTGCCTCAGGTGGCACGGCTCCCCGTGACCCCTGGTGGTGCCGAGAGGAACCAGAAGATGATGCTACACCATGCACAGGGACCCCACGGCTGTTGTAGTGGCCCCGACCATGGCCATAGCCGTGGGATGGACCGGCGGGAGGTGCGCTTGGTCGTGGACCCCCAGGGTATGGGGGCGGTGGACCTCCAGGCATTGCAGATGGGTCAGGCACTCGTCGCTGCGAGAGTTACAGTGTGCAGAATTTATCAACACAACCAATGAAGTCCTCTGCAGCTGCTGTCATACACCAGCAGTGCTTAACCAAATGAGCTCTGCAGAAGTTCACAAAGTGGAGTTAGATATAAGAAAAGAAATAAAAATATATGGGACCAACTTGAAAGCAGCATAGAGTTACCAAGGAAACCTACAAGGGTCCTTTAAATAGACAGCCTCACAGCAGAACATTTGTCGGTGTTTCCCCAGTGGACCCTGTCCTGTGTCAGCTGACTCCATTCATAATCTCATCACATCATCTCTATGAATGCGCTTGCACTCATCCTGCTAAACTAGCAGACCAGTAGCTATCAACTCTATGTATTACATGACCTGCTAAACTCCCACTTTGTTTTATGCTGAACTGAATACCAACTATGTATGCTTGCCTTCCTAATTCATACTGCCATCTTCCTCCCTCATTACCTACTGGATTGATATCCAGCAGCAGTGTTCCCAAATGCACTAACCTTTCTGCGGAATGTGTCACCGGGCCTCCGCAAGGTGTCACTGATGCGTAACGCAGGAGCCTTTCGTGGGTTGCTGCTGGGTGTATGCACGGCGCAGCAGCGGATGAACACTGCCATCACCACTATCAGGGCCACCATCATCAGCAGGACAGCCCACCAGTTAAGCTGTGGGACCAGAACAAATAAATTAAAAGGGAAGCGAGGTCTAGTGTTCCAATGATGACACCAACATCTCATACGCAAGATGTGTAACAGGGTGACAGGCTTTTTTTTTTCCCCTTTTAGCACTAGACTTTTTAGATATTGTCCGTGTGATATACAGTTAGATCTTGAGTTAGCAAAAGTTGAGGGGACCCGAGAATTATTTAATTAATGATTAAGTAGAAAACCTCGTTCAATAGAAAACACTTGGACCAGTTAAAAAGCCTTCAAGTTTCATCTGAAAAGCCTCGTTTAAAATGCCTAGCTTAATATACTATTGATATAGAGGAACCTCCATGCTAAATTGGACTTTTAATAGTATACGAGCGGGAGCATCACGACAAGGTCACAAATATTGTCATTTTTCATATTTGAAAAAAAAAAAAAAAAATCATTACGCTTCTTTAGTGACGCGTGACCTAATGCATGGCTCCCTCGGCATAGCCTCCACAATCTCGGAGGTCACGCTGCTGTGTAGTGTAGCTACCGTGGCCGCAGTATCTACACTATGCAGCAAGTGGCTACACAAGCCAGCCCTGAGCGCTTGGTATCCATGGTGCGCTAAAAAATCTTGGATGCGGCGTGTTGGGACCTACGTGATAGCAACACCACCAGGTGCACACATTGTCTGCTTGGTGATGTTTAAAGGCTGCTAACAACAAAAGCTGTACAATTACCAGCTCTGCAGCTGTGCCAACATGGGTTCAGCGGTATAGACGAGGAAAGTTTGCCCGCGCGGCACCAGTGCCAAATGCTCCCCTGGCGGAAGGATGGAAGTGTTGAAGGTCGTCGCTGGGCCAGCGCACGCCCGTGTTCTCTATGGCGCGAGCGATCGTGTGCGTTCTTTTCGCGAAATCGAGTGCGACCTCATCAACCTGGAAAGGTGGCATGCAATACTGCTGTGTCGTTGATTGCCACAACAGGCTCGAAAGGCCAAAAGCCACCTGTGTAGTTCTACAGAATTCCCGGGAGGTGGTACGAGAAGGACAGACGACAAGCGTGGATAACTGCAGTGCGCCGAGTCAAGTAAGCCAAGTACTTTCACATTCGCGTGCGATATCACGGCCGCTCGATAAAAACGCAACTGTAATATGCCTATATTTAGCGCATGGCCGTTTGTTTAGACGTGTCACGTAGTTGAATCGTACAGTGACATCCACCGTGTCAGCTTAGCAGTAAATGCATACGTGTTGCGCCGCTAAGCTTGACGACGCGAGCTCGATTCCCGGTCACAGCGGCCGCATTTCGATGGGGGCGAAATGCAAGAATACACTTTTAACGTGTACTTTAATTTTTGTGCATGTTAAAAGAACCCCGGTGGTCAAAATTATTCCTGAGACCCTCCATTACAACATGCCTCATAATGGCATCGTGGTTTTAGCACGTAAAACCCCCGAATTTATTTGATAGTACTGTTCCTTCACTCGCGATCGGCTAGGATGAGCTCAAGAGAATTATATCCCTTTTCCAAATGCTGCAACTTAAATTGCTAGTTGTGCAGGCAACAAAAGGGGCCGCGCGCTACTTGTCTTTTGTGTGGTAGCAATCCGTATTTAATGCAAGCCGCGGTCATTGCGTGCGTCGGTAAGCGGCAGATCAGAAAGCAGCTACCCGAGACGAACGCGTTATGTTTATTGCTTGGCCATGCTTTCTAAGTTCACAATATCCAAGCATGCTTTAAAGTAATTGCCACCTTGCACATTCTTCCTGCGAAGAATCTTGGTTTCGTGTAGTAGCCGGCCATCAATGTGAGCTTACTTCAGCTGCGGCAGGGCATTCGCTCGACGAGAAAGCAGATTTGCTTTGATGAGGCATGTACCGCTAATTCTTGCTCTCGTGCTGCTGGTCCGAAGGTAATCGCTGGTTACCATGATCTGGGTTCATTTCGCGGAGCAGTTTGTACGAGTGATTTCTCATGAGCAGTGAAAAGATACCTTGCTCACTAATGTAATGAGTTGCCATGACTAACATCTGCATTGAATAAGGCATGGTATACATTAAACATTTATACAGCATGATATAAGGCATTAGGCGCATATGTAGTACTTGTATCGTTAATTAATTTTATTGGCTTATTGGTGCCTAATGCATGTGTTCTTTCTGTGCTGACAGTGCTGATGCCACTCCCTGGGAGTCAAAATGATAGCAGCCGTGTGTGTGCGCCCAGCGACCACTGAAACCAACCGCAATTGTCACCGTCTCTGCACAACTCTGCAAGCATGCACGACTGCTTTGTGACTGCACCATAGTGAAATAAAAGTGACTAATTTACTGAACTCGGTGTGTACAGTAGAATCTCGATGATCTCACGGGGTCACGAAAAATATTCGTATTAGCCGAAATTTGTGTAATCAAAACACAATTAAAACTAGCCAAATTAAGGGGGGACGCGAGGATCAGATCGCGAAAATCGCGAGAAAAATTGATTTTTGTTGAAAACCACGCGTTTCGATATCTGCAACGCCTAATCTACACTGCATCAAAATGGTTTGGCTGAAAACACATTAAAAGTGCCAAAAAAGATTATTTCGTCCGTGCGCAGGGTGAGAAAACCAGCTTTAAATCGCACAAAATCACCGCAGTTCACGGAGACATATCTCATACTTCCCGCCACCGAGCGCCGCCATCTTGGTATCGTTCAAAAGCTCATTCGTCGTTCCGCTTCATCCGTCCTCGCCATCTTGTAACAAATGCACAAACACAAAAGAAGCGCGGGTCTGCGATAGGTAGTCACACGAGCCCTACGATGAAAGTGGGCCTCCGATTGGCTGCCGTGCTGAAAGGCGTCTCTCCATTGGTTGCTGCTGTGACAGGGGCAAGATGGCAACCACAGTTGTCTCCTTTGTAAAACCACGCCGGCGTCTTCACTTGACACGCAGAATTCGGATTACTGAGAGCTCCTAGGTTAGTTATGGATCGTCGCTCATTGGAGAAGAAATTTCGGACGAAGCACGCCTTCGGAATACGGAAGTGCAAGCCTCCTATGGCAAGAAAAATATGGCTATTAGCGGGAGAAGCACCCGACTGAACGTGCCGCGCTAGCTTGCACCGTGGATTACGTGCCGTGCTATCTTGCACCATGTGACTCCGGCAACGATAACGCAGTCGACGGAAGACGCGCCAACAGAGGCTCCCGCGCCTCGGCGTACGGCTGCGCGAATCAGCAGAGATCGTATCTCGGTAGACATAGCTAGCTGCGACTAGGCAAAATGGCTCAAACACATAGAACGCCGCCCGAAGCACAGCCGTCACTCCGTCCGGGCGATGGCACGCGGGAAAGGAGGAAAAGCACAAAAGCGCCACCGCTTCAAACTCTTCGCGTCCAGTCGCGGCCTCCGCGCTGTCCGGCGCCACGTCCGCGCCTCCGCACCAAAAGAGAAAGGGAGAAAGCGCGTGGCTGCGCGCTGTTTTCTTTCGTGGCCGTCGGGGTGGGGCGGCGTTTATTCGTATCAACCGACGTGGGTCGAAAATCGATTCATAACAACCGTTCTCTAGCACGTTGCAAAGTAATGGGGCTCGGCCGGGACCACAGAAAAATTCATATCATCCGGAAATTCGTATTAGCCGTGATCGTATCATCGAGATTCCACTGTACCTCTAACTTGATGTTGTATACAATCTTGTTGGACAACTCTGACACGCACTTGGCTTTCACTGTCACATCACTGCCCACAATTTGTTCAAAGCCATACACGTGTACAAGCAGACGCTCCCCTTACTTGAGGTTGCCGCCCCGAAAAAAGCTGTCGGCGTCGGCAACCTTCTTGAAACCGCATTGCAGTCTTTGCATCGCTGTTCACCAAGCACGTGATCTGCCGCCGTCGAAAACGGAGCGCTGTGAGCAGGAGCAGCGAAGGAAGGCGCGGGCGAAACAATTTAAGCAAAGCGGAGACTGCACCACGGCGCGACCGCGCTGCTTGACATTTCCACATCAGGGGCGCTGTCAGGAGGCACAGTAGCGCCTTCTGGCGATCATTTTCTCATCTATATACTACCTCATCTATAACAAGTTTAGCCGAAGTCAAATTTCATTTCAGTTGGCCGTTAACACTTTCCTGCCCATGTGCAGATTCTCACCAATAGGATATCGATAGTGCAAATTTGTATTTTGCCGCTCTCCGAGTGTTTTCGGACAGCTATCACTATCTAATGGGTAATAAAGGCACTATTTCTTCAGTTTCACTTTTCTGTTTCCTTTTTCTGCCATAGGGAGATTTTTAAAGTGCCTCCGGAGTATGGGTGTAGTCTGCTTGATGAGCGCTCGTAGTTCCCAACATGGCATCGACGCTGCACATCACTCATCTACGGAAACATCTAATTTCTACCGATTCTGATGCGTCGGTTATTGGATGATGGCAGCAGCACTGGCATGCAAGACAACTTAAGTTTGGTTCCTCAGATTTAAGTACAGAGTTTCGCCTTCTTCTTCGAACCCTTTTGTAGATGCCATGTGCTGATCTAAATATATCTTGTGTGTTCTAAAGATCATCGTTCGTATCAGCAGGGTGTCAATGTCCTTCACTTGGCGGTGGCCACGCAAAAGGAAGGTTTTTGCACTAGAAGACAGCTGGGAGATGACTTCGGCAGCATGCTAGAGCCAACGTTTTCTTCTGTACAGTAGGCTTCTGTTCAATTCTGACTAAAGTCCCACCTGGCACCCATTCTGTGCGGCCAAACTTCCGTTATTTTGATACTAAACTTGCATCTTTGCAGGCTGCTCATCACGCATGTGCCCAACCCCAATGGTGACTGCAGTGGTGACTCCAATAGTGGCAGTGCCCGTCTTGGTACTTAAGGTACAGTGAATGCGTCGAACACACATTACCTCCTTTCAAAAATAACTATAATCAGCCTGCCCCAGGAAGATTTCAAAGCAAAAATTCTGTTTGAAAATTGCCTGAGCGATGTAATTAGATATCAAACAAGCAACGATAAATTAGTTTACATATTCAGCTAGTGGCAACAAGTCGTGTCATGTTTTCTTGCCATCCCGGAGAACCGCATGCGTCACAGGATGAATTAGTGAATTGGTTAGTCTAGGTGTGGGTCACCATTTCGTTTGCAATTGTTGCGAAGTAGTTTGATAAATACAGAATATCAAACACACTATGGACTATATGGAGGACGACATGTTGCGGTTCTTCACAGACAGCAATAAAGTGCTGTGTGAGAGTGATGACGATAGACATCAAGTTCATAAATTTCCATTCAGTGAAGGTACAGTTCGCTGGTTTCATCTTGTTCTTATTGCCAGATTCAGAGGCATGCAACATTCTTGCTGAAAAATCAGATGCACGTTCGATTTTTACTTTGAGAGCTCTAATGTCATTTTTACGTTAGTTTTCTACACTAAACCTATAAAAAGTGGGTGCATGTTAGATTTGAGGGCATGTCAAAATTGGGGCAAATACTGTCAAATGAATCAGTGGTGTGTTTTGGTGCTTTTTCTGCCTCATTTAATTTGACCTGCCGGATAATTTGACCTATTTCATCGTCCCACCAGGGTCAAATTAACGGAAGTTGACTGTATCTCAGAAAATTTTCTACCTAGAAAGCTGATATTTACTGAATTATTGCACAGATCCCTTCCTTAGATTCTGAAATTTTTATATGTACTCTTTCTGCAAACTAACATTGACGTATATTAATAAACTTCTCATTTTATAAAATTTTATATGATTATCTTTTTAATGAATATGCTGTTTCTGACTAGCGCCGTTGAAAAGAAATTTTCTTCCTCTACAATGTGATGCTATATACAGTTTAGTATCAAACATGCCCTGTGACAGGAAAAAAAAGTATTACTAGACTACTCGAAAACTGCTGCTTTTTCCGTGGGAAGGAAAGCGGTAATTTTTCCCATAGGGGAGTGTGGTTTCCATATTTGCTTATGAGAAAACTTCACCGAAGTAGAAATGCACCAGTAATGGACTTCACTGTGGCAGCACTTTTGATGCATTACATTCTATCAGACACTGACTGGGAATAATGAAAAGTGCTTTGGGCACAAACTAATTCGAATGTTAGCATATTTTACTGACCATATTGGAGACATAGACCTTTGAAACTGGTGTTATACTACACCATTACCCCGTCCCGGCCATAAGCTGGGACCATTCAAGCATCCCAATGTGTGTGACATTGTCTGCACACTGCACCTGGAACACTGCACCTGGAGCTAGACTGACATTTTCTTTATCTGGAGATTTCATTACACGCTTTTGTTCTACACATCGCCAACACATCAGTTGTCACAATGGTAAGTGAAACTGATGACTGATGCATGGTGTTCAACATTCTAATGCAACACAGAAGCTATGAGGGATGCCATACAGGAGTTTTCTAGATAAATTTTAACCACTTGTTTTATAATATGAAATCTAAATATGCAAGCAATTTCACATTTCTCTTTTGCAGTTTGGACAAGACTGGTTGGACTATGTCATAAAAACAAGTGTAAGAGACCACAACTACTATTGCTACAGAAAACAACACTGACCGTGACCCACTGCTTGACCGTATGCAATGACTGCTTGTCAAAGAGGAGTCGCTTGAGCCGTGCCAGTGGACCCTCAGCATCCACGTTGCGGCACTTCTGGAAGACGTCGCAGTAACCATGGAAGTTGTTGCACGGTGAGCCCGGCCGGAGCTTTATGCCTCGGATCTCCTTCATTCGCTCTATCTCGTACGTGCTCTTGCAGGAATCGGGCTTGTCTGCATCAGAGACAAGGCGAAATAAAAGTGAAGAAATTTGCACTCACTATAAAAAGGTTTTAGTTAAACCTGGATATAACGAAATTTACAAATTCCCGAAAAACTCCGTTATAAAGAGGACTTCACTATATGCAGGTTCGGCACGAAAATTTGACAAAGAAACGCTTACCGTATTTACTCGATTGTAACGCGCACCCGTTTTCCGTGACCAAAAGAGGAAAAAAAAAAAAAAATCCCTTACAGTACCGCGCACCTGATGCTTTCATACAGAAATACAACTATTGCTCAAGATTTACTCTCAATACACTGAAGCTGCAATGAACAAAAAAGTCCCAGTTTCGCCCTAAAAGCGAAGCATCGATTGCGACAGCAAATTAGCAGACAGCTATATGAAGTAAGGTTTCCGGTCTATAAGTCGCCACCTTTGCATAAGACCTTCAAACCAACGCAACACAGGGTCCATAGCGACACTCTTCGCATGAGCATGGGCTGGCACGGCAGCAACAGCGGGTAGCCGAGAAGCGCGGAGTTGCGGCTAAGGCCCATCTACGTTACCGGCATGGTAACTCGCCGTCTGCCATTAGCCGGCAACCGTTCGACGGCTGTTTTGCTCGCGAACGGCAAGATTCCCTTGCCGTAGAGAGGATTGGACCGGGACCCTTTTGTACGGCAGCCTTACAGCGAAGTGGCCAATCAGTGACCGAGGAGTGGTCACTCTGGCTTTGCCGGCAGCCTCACTGCCACTGATCGCTCGACGGTGCCGATATCGTCGCTAGGCCTTCTCTGGTTCACTTCAAATCTAAAGCGGACGGCGCTTCGGAATGAATCACTGACGCTCACAAGCAACAATGTTTTTCTAACCGTTATTGTTGCTCTTCTCAATAACTGTACATAAAGAAGAAAAAAACTTAGAGTATGCTTAAGCTTCGCCTTTAAGAGTGGAATGCGATAGCATTATCAGGACCCGTTCGCATACGGCAAGTAGGCTTCATTCACTGCAACACTGAACGTGGGAAAGCCAGCTAGCTTACAAAGATCTCCTTAAAGTCGGCTTCACTTCTAAACAGAAATGCATTGCTGGAAAGACGTTTTCCCAGGGGCAATATAAGTGGTTTTATATTAAAATGTGAAGGCCCTAGCACCTTTTTTATTATTTTATTAATTGTTTGCTATTGCCCTGACGCGCGCATGTCCAAAATGAATTAGCAGGCGAAGTCCCACTTTGACCTGCCTAGGATGCGAGAGCTATCTGGATATGATTTTCGCAAGTAAAGTACCCGAACGTGAAGCTGTAGGTCTGGTAGAAATGCTGGAAAAGTGGTTTGTGTTTGAGTTTCCTTGTAGCAGAATTAGGTTTTCTCATACATTCAAATTACAATCCGACGCCAATTGGGAAACAATCCGACGGTGAATCTGACGCCGAAAGGTAAAGTCGTACTTTACCAATTTTCTGACAGATTTCACTATGATAAATTCAATTTTTGTTCACCAAAACCTTGCATCACATGGAGGGCCTGCGCGGTCGGGGTGGTTGGGGATGATTTTCTCCTCCACTTGCTGATGGCTGTTGCTGACGCCCAATTTTCTGCAACACGGGGCCCTTAACGCTTTCGCATTAGTACGCTGATATTAGCAGCGCCGTCGGCTGCGATGTGAGCACAGCCGAGCCGGTCGTCTGCCGTCAGTAGCCCTGCACTGCAGCTGAGCTCGACAAGTATCGGAGCTCTCGTTCGTGTTTAAAGGGACACTAAAAGGAAAAACTGTTTCTTCTGTATCAATAGATTACCCTTCCACAATACAGAAAACACCCCTATTACCGCGAGAAGCCGCTTAAGCCAGAAATAAACGAAAAACACAGAAGGCAAGTTGCGACGCCACCTTGAAGTTCCCGCACCAGCTATCCGTGACGTCATGGATTTTGACAGCGTCTTCTAGGTCTCAGTTAATTCTTCAGTGGTAAAGATTTACTACATTGTATTCTAAAGGAGCCAAAGACTGAATATGGCAACTTTCGCGAACTTTTACTGACTCAACGTGGCCCATGTACGAAAAATTACTTTAGAAGTCGTGACGTCACACTGAAGTGCTGACGTTGTGCTTTCTGAGTGAAATTCAAAAAAATTAACTTTGAGCTTCATTTTCTCTTCTAATAATTGACCTATTGCAGTGTAATTAACGACAGCAGAGTTTTTGAAGAATACTTTATCAGTCTAAGTTGATTTATTGTTTTGCTTTAGTGTCACTTTAACATTTGACAGTGAATATCGTTTTTCATAAAATGTACAATTTACGCATCACTTCATGTAGTGGAAATTATTTTGCTTGGAACACAAGCTGCAGCCTATGTTTGTGTCGCCAATGACGGAGACGCGCAGCTTCGCGGTCGTCGATTGGCCCGTCGGTCGTGTGGTGGGCAGTGCACCGGCCATGTCTACTTTGGACACCTCTCGCGCAGCAGCCGTACTGCCATGTAATAAAGAACTAGCTACGGCACTGGAGGCCGGTTCGCCGTCGGTATGTTTGCTGCTAGCATGGACGTGCCTTAATTGGAAGTGGACAGTGTTTTGAAAAGTGCGTTGGCAATGACTTATGTCACGTGACATTTGGAGGAGCACTTGGCAAGAACGAAAGACCATCCGACGAACGGAGCGTAGTGAAGGAAAGAGTGAAACGAGCGAGGGCCATGTTTCGATCATCAAACGCGTGTAACTCCGCTATTACAGCACCATTTCGAAAAATTCTTGCAGCTACGTGTTCGTTGCAGTGTCATGAGTAAGACGCCGGCGGTGCCATAAAAGAAGACAAGGACGATGTGATCGGAGCGTTCCGAACGGCGCGAGCGCGCGAGGCGCGTGATCCGAGCTGTCATCGGGGGAGAAGCAAGGCTGAGCGAGCATTATCGACGTGGCTCCGGGCCAGGAAGGTCGCATCGCCAGCTCCGCTCTGGCGACGGGAGACTTGGGGGTCCGGCCGAGTCCGTGACGTTGGCCGTCCATGGTGTGGCCGTCGACCTCGGCAAGCTCGAGTGAGGCTCCTGGACTGGCTGCAGCCTCTCACGGCAGGACCGGGCACCCCAGAGAGGACCCCTCCTCCACGGCAGACCGGCACGTTTGATGATCCCCGGAACGCCACGTCGGCACTCGGGAAAGAAGCTGGACGGAAGCGGCGGCCGAGCACGTCGCTTGGCCTAACCCGTCACCTCTCCCGGCCACGTCAGCAACAGCGACCGGGTTACCCAGGCTCCCGAGACGAGCGAGTTAAAGGGTAGGACCGACTTCAATGCAGCAAGGTTTATGCGACGGTCGGCGAAAAGACAACCACATGAAGAAAGGTCCCACGAGATTCCCGCCGGGAAGAAACGAGCAACGAGAACAGTGACGAACTCAGTAAGAGCGTTCCATTCCAGTAGCGCCACAACAGTAGGCAGAGTTGCCAGACTTCGAGTAGAAAACGTCCAGAATTAGTGTAGGCGCAGTTAAGGACATGTTTAGTGTTTATTAGTTCCTTAGGTTGTATTTTTGTCAGCATTTATTTATTCATTGTTCAGTGCGTATTTGAGTTTTTGGTTTGAGGTTTTTGAGTTTGTGGTGGGATTAAAACATGCTTGCTGTGTTGCAAGCGTCTTCCCTCTCCATCTCTCATAACACCCGCACGCCCCCGAGATCGGTGACAACAAAAACACATCACATGCAGACTCGTGCACAACTGCAACATCACAACTAAATTTCTACCTCTGGGTGGTTTAGGGGCCCTTTAATTCCTTGAGAGCATCCCAAATCATGAATTACAGCACCTTTTACACAACCCACTCAAAACATGCATTAAGCACAGCATGGCTTCAAACGTGGAAAAGGAGACTCATCACATCAGTGAAAATGGACGCTGCAGTCATGTGGTAACACAAACAACGCAAGAGCCCGCCAGTCAGCCCGTTTCAGTCTTTGAAAGCTGTACAATGATTGTGTCAACAAAAGCTGCCAAATTTTCCATCAAACTGTTTGCTTAGCTTGGAAACACAGTGGCGACACTCTCCCTTGTGCCGTCGAGTGCTGAATGGACTCTGCTTTTGGCAGCATGGAGATATGTGTGTATGCACGAGTGGTATCTGGTATCGTGAAACCACCACAACAGGTTTCTATGACGATAGTGATAGTGCCACTACTATGTATCAAACAATGCCACAGTGAAGTGTATCCAGATTTATACCTAAGATACATAGGTGCAGCATCCATAAATTGTACCAAACAATTACCAGTGCTAAATGACTTTTCCAAACGAAATGTGAGTGCAAATAATGTCATGGTTTAGCCGGAAAAGCTTGGTTCTCAGAAGGATGCACCAAACTCTACAACATAACTTTTCTTACTTATATTTATGGCAAGTAGGATAAAAGTTGTCATACTTCAGCTTTGGTTTTATGCTTAATTGTGGGCACTTGATGTCAAGTATTTGAAAACTATTAGAGAAGTAGTTTAATTTGTGAATAGTACAGACTAATCGACAGGAGGACTGAATCTAATAGGACAACATTCAATGCATTATTTGAAGCTGTTGAATATATCAGAACACCTCTCTCTATTAGTGAAAATGTGTGTTGTATATTAAAAATACCCGCTTGCTAGAAAGATGATGGGTTTAACGTGACACAGCAGCAAATACAGGCAAGGTGGGGTTTCTTGTTTAGTACAGAAGACTCGCAATAATTTAAACTTTCGGTTAACTTAAACAAATTTCTAATTTTTGATTGGCCCGCTATGTTTTCAATGTATTTTAAAGCCGCTTAGGTAATTCAAACTACGCCATTGCATCAATTCAGTTAATTCATGCTTTTTGCTTGTTCGTGCCGGAAGATATCTGCTGCCTTTGTCGCTTCTAGCTGAACATTTGCGTTATTATAGCACTAACAGTCGCTAATAAAGCCGATTGCCTGCCTACACATGTCAAAGCGGCCGACCTAGCTAAACCGTGCGCACCAACAATCATGTGTTGATTGAGGGAGAAAAAACAACACGGCAGGCGTGGCATGTACGGAAATGACGCATTTCTCCTTTTCCTGGTTTGCGCACATGTCAAAGCAGCCAAATTGAGTGCACCAACAGAATCGTGTGTTGATAGAGAATTAAAAAAAATTAAAAACCAATGACTGAGATGGCAGGTGCGGCATGTACGAAAAATGACACGCGTGACCTTCAGCCAACCTCGCACACCAAGGCATTTTATCGTTCCATCATGCCGCCTCGAGGGAAGTGTCGAACTTATCCCGTAAAGGAGAAATTGGCTGCAATAGAAGAAGTTGATGCTGGAGTGAAGGAGGCTTCAGTAGCAATGAATTGTGGGATATCGAAGAGCACACTGACGACCATCCTAAAGGCGAAGAACAAGCTTTGGAACAATGCAAACGAAATGTGGCACGCCTCCAGGGCAGAGGTGTGCCGCGTACAGCACTAACAGCATGCGCTGGCGTGATATTGGATGCCACAGCGGCATCACTCTCGTCCTTGCACAATTGTCCGTACGACACCATGTGCATTATGCCTGTTTCAACGATTTGGAACGACCCCCTTATTTCCACTATGGGAACAACGGCCGCTCAAGTGTTCCTGTCGACGTGGCCCGAGTCGACATGAACGCTGCACCACGCCCTGCCGCCACGCAATGTTGCAAAGGGTCAACGGTTACTACGCTGTTATCAGGCGATCACGATTCGGTGGCACTTCGTTTCCGCGTTGCCGATAACGGTTCACAGTGAAGTTTTACATTTCGAACATCGCATTTTTTTTTCGCCCGAAGCGACATAGATAACGTCAATTTTACGGCTCTTGTGTGGCTGACGTGCAGTCGTAATGCTGAGATGTACTGAGACCATGATGTCCGAGACCTTCGCAGAGTGGCGGCATGCCGCAGTACTTTCCAAAATTTACACTTCCGGCCAACTAGAGCACAAGCTCGAATAAAAAATCGCGGCATCGCTTGCAGTTTCGAAATAACAGGTGATTGGAACCGGGCGCCGTTTTGAAAGAGCTACACGACGCCGCACTTCAATCTTTAGATGGGGGTTTCTAATGGAAGTTTGCAGCTAGGTGCGGGAACGCACCAGGAACGAAAATGACGGAAAATATGGTTTTTGGACTAAAGTGCTGCCAAATTTTAACTACTGATGCCAGCTTCAGTGCGATTTATTTTCGAGTGTATTTAGGGGTGAGTCCATATATAACGAACTGCTGATACAACGACCACTTTTAGCTGAACTATCATGTTCGTTATAAATGGGCTCGACTGTATTATTGAATGTATGCGAGTGTTTCATTACAACACAAGTTCGTATGTTGCCCCGAATCGTATTTATGATAAATTCTGATAATTCAAACAAAATCCTGAAGTCCCCTTCGAGTTGGAATTATCGAGCGCCTACTGTACTATCTTGCAAAATGGACGCAAATGCAAGATACTCGGCAACTAAAAAGGCTTCCAGGCCATTCTGCCACTACTGGTTACTCAATATTCACTGTATTTCCGCAGAGGAGCAGGCTGCCCTACTTGAAAGCAGTTAACTAGCATGGTCAGCATTTCTCTTCTCATATTGCCATTTAACACAATAAAAAAGCAACATCGTATAAAACGTTTTGAAAACCAGTACATAACATAGCCTTCTGCTGACCTTTTTCCTGGCAGGCCACCTCGCACATCTTGTCGGGCGATGGGTTGGTGTCGTCCGTGAGGGAGCACTCCTCCATGCCGTACTTCTCGCAGATGGAGCCACTGCACTCCCCGCTCCAGCACACCTGGGTGCCATTGTTGCACTCTGTCTTGTTGCGCTTGTGTACCGGGTTGGGACAGCTTGCCTGTTTCCCAGTGCTAGACCTGGAAGTCAAGGCTTCAACACAGCATGCCACAGTGCCATTCTTTAACAGCAGGCCGCTTTTCTCGACTACAAAAGAAAAAAACTGGGGTTTTACGTGCCAATACCACGATCCGATTACTATGAGGCATGCCCCTGGGGTTCTTTAAAATGCGGCTAAACCTAAGCACACAAGCATTTTTGCATTTTGCCCTCATTGAAATGTGGCCACTGCGATCGGGATTGAACTTGTGACCTCAAGCTCACCAGCACCAAGGCTATAGCCACAGGGCTACCGTGGCAGGTCGGCTACAAAAGCCAAGCTATAGAGGTGAAGCTTCCGGATATGCGATTACAGTGTTCGAATGAGTTTGGTACCTCTTTTTGTTTCTCTCACCTAGTTGCAGTCATCATGAGCCTGTTTTATGCCCACTGGAGGACGAAAGCCCTTCTCCAAGTGATCCCCGATTGTCCCTGTCTCAAGTCAATGGAATCCATCAAATGTGTGCAAATTCTCTAACCTCATCACTCCATCTAATCCTCTTCTGTCCTCAACTTTGTATCCCTGCCCTTGGCACCCACTCTGTTACTATAGTAGAATAACCGTCATGTGCTCTTCCCATTGCATGAACTACCCTATGCCTCCTATCATTTTCTATTCCATCGCTTATTTTGCTTTCCTTAGCTTCTTCTCAAGCTTCTTTGTTATGCTACAAATTTCTGCCCAATAGATTAGTACCAGTAGTATGTAATAATTGCACACTTTTTAAGGATAACAGTAAGCTGCTATTCACAAGTGTGTGTGTCACATGTGCCAAACCTATTTTTATTTGCCTGGTGATTTCCTTCTCGTAATTTGGTCCCCTATGACTGCTTGGTCTATGTAAACATACCTGTGCACATTGTTGCAGCTATACTGCCTTTATTACTGGTTAGGACCTACCTTTAATAAAAGAGTTAACCATATTGTCTCTCAAAAGATGAGTAAGGCACTTACACAATTCTTTTTTTGAGCTCTGCACCAGATAAAGTACTCTTTGTAGTGCACATATTTTTCATTGGCAGCCAGGTAACCGGGAAAAAGGATATTCGCAATATGACAGCTCCGTGCAATCAGACTCCAGCTTGCACAGCTTCTCCTTCCTCTCGAAATCACACTTGTTGGTGCAGCAAGGACCTTGGCTGGGACTGCGCAAGGACAAGAAGCAATTTCAACTGCATCACACATGCTGAGAGCTGCAAGAGTGCAATATTCGTAACATCAGTTACTGTTCCCACATTAATGTCACATTAATGTCAGCAAACAAAATAAAAAGAAAGTGGCCACTCTTGCCACAAGAGAAGGCTTGGTAAACCAGAAGAGACGCAATAACGAAAGACTGATGGCACAGCTGCTTTGAAGTTCTTGTGATATCATAGGTTTCGACTGCACTTGCCCAGGCCTAGTTAATTTTTTACTAAAGATGGACTAAATCGTATTCTAAAGAAGACTCAACTTGAGGCAAGTTTCAAGGACATTTACTGAGCCATAATGACCCAAATTAAAAAAAAAAAAAATCACGATGTCACAATGTCTTACCGGCGCTGCCGTTCTTGCGCAAGATTCAAGAAATGGTATTTGACCTTCACTTTTTCTATTACGAAACAGATTTAGGGAGTCTATTTAGTGTCCTTTCAAAGACCGTACAAGACCGTGACACTAGGTGGTTGCAGCTACCACATACGAGGTTGGTAGTGTCTGCCACTCTGCAAACATTAATGTTGTATGTTTTAGCCCGAACTATCGCTATCGCACAAACAAAACCAACTGGTAGTAATGTTGGAAATGTGTATACAGTCGAACCCGGATATATCAAATCTGAAGAGTACCACAAAAAAGTTCGACATATTCGTAATTCGATATATAAAATAAAGCTCTTTACAGAAATTTTTAAAGGGATATACAGTTGTTTCATATACACAATTCATTATATGTGGGTTCGATATATCCGGGTTCCACTGTACAGTGGTATCTTGTTGATACGATCTTCAAGGGAACGGGAAAATATAGCGTATCATCCGGAAGTCGTGTCATGCAACGTATTGCCCAACCAAATCGTATTATTGGGGGGGGGGGGGGGGGGAAGAAACAAATTATCCCAAAAGACGTATTATGCAGAATCGTATCAATGAGATTCCACCTCTATGTATCTCAAACAGTACACACTTAGGAAATGACATATGCACAGCCATGTTCCGTAACTTGCAGAATAATTTCTTCACTAACTTTATTCTCGACCGCTACTGCCGTGTGTGACGTCACATGCGCCTTGCACAGAGTAAAATGAAACTAACGCTCGCCGCTGCTGAATCTGTTCTGAATCCATAGTTTTTAAGGCATGTGGCCAACGTGGGTCATATGTGGCAGCAAATTGACACGTAAGGTTACAGGTTGCCAATGTAATGATAAAAATTGTGGGATTTAGTATATTTGTTTTGAAATGGTCAATTCTGCCATTATTCGAATGTAACGCGAGGGTTGAGTTCAAGCAACGATACTTGTGAAAAAAACCTCGCGTTACAATCAAATAAATACGGTAATTTCTTTATAATTTAATCTACCTCCTTTTGAGGAGTCCAGGTTCGTGCCACGGGCTTATTCAGGCAGTATGTACTCATTTTTTGGGACAAGCCTGAGCGTGCCTGCCTAGATTACACGACGCTTGGATTATACGAAGGTGTTGTGTGGTCCCCCCAATGTCGTATAATGGTGGTTCCACTGTATATGATGAAACCGTGGAGTAGCCCGTATACGTCTGACAAAGGCCGTACATAAATGGTACCATGCATAAAAGACTCTCGGCCACAGCGCACAGTACCTGCAAATGGCTCTGGGCTTTCGGGTGCAGCCCTTGCCCTGGTGTTCACGAGGGTAGCAGCAGTCCTCCATGCACTCCTGCTCCTCATAGCCACAGTCACACTCCTCGTCCCCTTCCACAATCTTGTTGCCGCAGAACGGGCCCTCGTCCTCTGCACATGGAGAAGGAAGCAGGCAGGGGTGTGACGGGGCACTTCATTGTCTGGCTGAAGTGCATCCAGCCAGATGTTTGACAATAGCGTCCAACAGATAGACTACCATAACGAGCACAGCCATGATATATAGGTAAGAGCACCCACACGTGTATAAAGCTCATACTGTTAAATACTTCCTTGATGCATCATTTTCGTTTCCTAATGAGTGCACATAGGTAAAACAACAAGCATTTTAAAGAAATTAAACATGAATCAAACCCTCGTGCCTCAGCTAACAGCAAATGACTGTCAAGTGTGCTTTGTGGATAGAAGTGAGTGAGTGGGCACGACTGAGCAGACGATGCAAGCAAAAGCGCGAGTTTTGTGTGCTTATGTGTACTTGACCATTTCACTGCTGCACCTGTCTTATGGCGTTGACAATCATTCTTGTCCACACTACCACGTATAATTACAAAAAAAAAAAAAATGGCTTGGTGAACTATCAAAAGCCAAAAGCACAAGTTAGGAGATCATAGCACCAATTAAAAATACAAATTTCCTTCTGGCGCTGCTGCATGGCCTGGAACTGAGACAAAGAATGCATTTGTCGAACATGTAAACCTGCCCTGCGCCACTAAATTTTGGGCTACCTGTCTAGACTGCAATGAAAGAAAACACTCATGGTATCTGAACTTCTGCTTGAACATAGATGCAGCAACTAAAACTTTCATCATGTGGAGAAAGTGTCCGAGGAAAACCACGAGTACTGTAGCTTACAAAAAACACACATGGGAGTGGGAGGGGCGTCAAAAATATTATCAAAAATTTAACAACCTGGTCATTGGCTCAGGAGGTTTACAGTGCCCCCATGCCTAAAAAATGATGGGATAAGTTGGGATAGGAATGGGACAGGAAAGAAATGCAGAAATCACAAAGCATAAAAGAAAAAGAGCAAGGAAAAAAAATTCATTAGAGGTGCTGAGCAAGCAGTTGCTGTAGGGGCAGCACACGTTAAACAAGGGAACAATCAGAAGAAACATCGAGGCAGCTCAACACCAAAGCCCCATCTGCTGCACAGAGACAGTACAAAATGTTGCTATCGTCAGTTCAGACCATTGCACCTACGTAAAGCCAACACTCACCCTGGAAGCAGTTCTCCTTCTGCTCTCCGCGTAAGATTGCTGACAGCACAGCGGAGATGTTGCGTATGCTGCATGGTGAGAAACGCTGGTTGTTGGGCTGGTGGCCTTGGGTGGCACTGGCATACATGATGTAGTTGCCCAAGGATCCTCCTGGCACACACTCTGGTGGGTAGTCGTGCTGTAGCACAAACAGTGAGACCGCTGTACCCAGACATAATGGAGCATACAGACAGCCCACGCCTGGAGAAGGCAAGTCCCTGTGCTAAGGGGGGACGTGGCAATGAAAACTTTTTTTTTCCTTAATTTACGGGAATAAATTGATGAAATTTGGCATGCAGGTGTGATTTGTTATGCGTAACAATATCATAACTGAAATCAGTTTGGTGCTATCTATTATAGTTTTTGAGTTACAACACTTGACAGCCTCTAATGGTCATCCCCAAATTAATTAATTAATTACACTTAAGTTCGCCAAGATTGGCTAGTCGCTCGTAGCACTTCCGGACGACGAGCGACGAATTCTGGAGTTTTAGAACCGAGCTATCGAGCGACAAGAACGAGCGATCTGTTCACGCGAAGGCCCGTTTCGTCACTCGAAGCCGTTGCTCGTCGCCGTCACGCGCAAAATCGCTCTCATACGGTTTGGGCATGATGAGGTTCCATGGTAATTAGGACTGTAAGCAACAATGAAGGCATTTGTCAACAAAGCACGAGCTTCAATAGTTTTAGCTTAGCAGGGCACTCACAGGCGAGCCAAAGTTGTGGCCGATCTCATGGGCAAATGTGATCTCCGACACCTTGAGTGGGATCTTGGCATTGTGATTCAGGAATGTTATGATGCCTGTGTTGAGACTGCGCTTGACATTCTCCGACTTTCCATTGATGTTCTCAGAGTATGTCTTGTACTTCTCACAGATTCCGCCAGACGCACCTGCCAATTGAGCAAAAGTAATGGGTGTCAACTAAATCAATACAAAGGGTTCCACAGTAAGTTCCATATTAAGTACAAAGAAGTCCCACAGCCTTTGAAAAGTGGATTTGATGTGAAACAATTTTTAGAAGAAAAAAAATTAGCCATAGGCATGTTCCTCTGGTTACTATGTTAAAGTTACATTTAACTCTTTCAAGCAATATGGTTATCGCGAGAAAGCGATTTTGTAACTTTATATCTTTGCCCTATCATGGTTTTCTTATGTTGCCATCAACCTGCACTATTTTTGAGCCTTATCTCCTAATTCTGACAACATTACCACTACAAGCTCTGCCAAAGAACATTCTTTGCTAGTTGTTGTACACCTGAATGTCAAGGTAGTGTGGAAGATGCTGAAAAAATGTATTATAAAGAGCAGCACAAGCATGCACAAGTTACAATGCTGGTCTCTATTTGAGGAAACAAATGCTCTTTTGCAGGTAGATAGATTTTATTGATATGAAAGACAAAAGGTTTCACAATGAGTTTAGGGAACCATTGCAGCATGAAACATTCCAGCGTGGTTGGTATACAAATGTTGACCACGGTTCAGGTGTCAACAGACTGTGCTAGACAGTCACTGCGATCAGTAGCAATTTCCCTTCCCTTCCTTTCCTTTGTTTATCTAATTATTGAAATAAACAATCATTTATTACTACTACTACACGAGAGAACTGCCTCATATCTTAGTTCTTAACAAACATACTGAGCAATCTTTTCTTCATCTGGCCCGATCTTGTACCAATCATATTCAGGTTTGTCACTCAAACAAACTTCAATGCAGAAATGTTAGAAGTGTTTCCGCATGAGTCAATGACCAAAAGGAGGATTTCGAGGCCTACCGTTAACCGATGCCACCCAGGCCAGACCCAAGGTGCCGTGCTGGAAATCCCGGAAGGTCCACACATAGGCCAGGCAGAAGTCATCGTGGTTGGACAGGGAGTTGAGGTTCAAGAAGTTGGACGCGTCCAGGTTGCCCGCACAGAACGCATTCGACCGACGATGCCTTTCATCGTAACAAGCTGAGCTGTCATTGATCTGCGGTGAATGGCTCACATTAATACATAGAGTTAATTAATCATAACTGACAAGTTGTTATTGAAATTGTGAAGATATAATGAGCCCCAAGCATATGCAACACAGCTGAACAGACACCAAATTTCAAATCAACTGAATGCACAGGGTGGGCTGTGCTAAGGTTGAGAAACATTACGTATTTAGCCGAGAATGAGAAACATTACATAGCTCTGAAAATATTGCCACTTGTTTTGTTTTTTTCAGCGTAAAGGCAAGTTCACTATTCACACAGAGAAAGTTTGAAATAATAAATTGTGTTTGGTCAGTAGTGTCCCTGTTCTTCCATATAGCGGTGCAGCAGGACTGTCCATTCTTTTCTTAACCCGGG
Source organism: Dermacentor silvarum (assembly GCF_013339745.2). Lineage (NCBI taxonomy): Eukaryota > Metazoa > Arthropoda > Arachnida > Ixodida > Ixodidae > Dermacentor > Dermacentor silvarum. The sequence goes on along the minus strand of NC_051159.1, from coordinate 176,076,636 downwards.
CACAAAAATCTGCAGCAATTTATTTTATCTTCTCATATTGTGTATGTTTGCTTTCAGATCGTGAAAAATGTGAACACATGATAAAAGGCAACACGACAACATAAAAACTAATGTTCCTAAATGTGCTCTATAGCTTTTCAAATAACACTGCACTACAGATGGAATATGGCTGGCTGGCTTTATATGGTGCATATGTGACAAAATATTGGGCCCCTCAGTTTCCCTCATTATTCTCAACTTTTTACACTGAAATATATAACATAATGCTGGCTAAGGGCACAGGAAATAAATAATTTTCTGTCCAAGCATTGTAACTGTCAGAATAACAATTCCTTAACAGAAGGGAACCATTAGCAGTTGGGATTCCTGGGTAGTCTCCTGCTTAAGTGCTGACAATGCTGCATAGCTTTTGCGTCCAGGGATGGTATTCTCTGGCAATCACCTTCGAAGATAGCTTCACTTTCACAAGCTTTTGTGAGACTCCACACTGGACACATCCGCATGTATGGTTGACAGCGTTTCTGGCATTGTTGGCTGTATACTTCTCATTCGTATAAGCCGTAGCACTGTCCATGTGTAGTTATCTTCGAGCTATGTTAAACACGATGCAGATTAAGGCATCTCACAGCTGTTTCCCACCACTGGCTAAGCCACAACGCAGGCTTTTTTATGACTCACCTGCCCTACAGAGCCCATTATTGCTTGCATGTATGACTCCCACTTCTGCTCAGCAATGCAAAGCAGCTCACTGTTGCACCAAGTATGGCACTTTCAAAATTTAATATGATATAACAGAATCCCTCTATTAAATTATTATTGGGTACTGGGAAATTCTGAAATGTCATTTGTGCTTTGTGAGTGCATAAGCAACATTCCAAATAAGGAAATTCAATGATAACTTTGATATTACATTGCTAAAGACAAACCTCATCATAGCCAACACTTAAATAGTGAATCATTGGGCACTGTGAAGCAGACGCGAGTAACCATGCTCATGCTCAAGTTTAGATGGTTTTCAAATGAGACAGTGATAGTTATACCTGATGCTGTAAGAGTTAAAAGTAGAGCAATGTTTTGCTTGTGCAGTCTTTGTAATATGCAAATCATTTCCAACATTTGAATTGTGCGGCATGCAAGAAAAGTCCGCACTTCAGCATGCTTGCACCGCCTAAAAAAGGGAGCCCATATTGCTGTGGCAAAAGCGAGGCCACCAGGATCAATGTGTTTTAAGTGGTACCTTTTGAGAATAAAATGAATGATTTGGTTTTTGTGTGGTTTTATACAGCAATGCCTTCGACTATGGTGGCTGCATATGGCTTACTGTGAAATGAAACCTCGCTTCAGATGCTACTTCAATATATCAATGCGGTTTTGCTGCACAAGGCATACAGTAGAGAATTTTAGCTTGTCTGTATATGTATTATTCTTTAAAGATATAACAGGTTATAGAAAATGTGGATGACAGCAACAACACTGGTAGCGCCATCTTGTGATGCATTGTTTAGCAACACATCAAACAATTTTGTGTTATACGAGTGGTTCTCAGCACAGCAATATAAAATAAAAGGAACTGCATATTGTTGATTTCATCGCTGCTGATGCTTTATGCTGGCAGACAAATTGAATATGGTTCCTTACTGCTATGATAGCTTTGTGTCTTCTCTGCTTAAACTTTGCATGACCAATCCAGCTGCTCACAGTTATGCTCTCAATAACCCAGCATTTTGTGAATGCTAATTACAAATACGAACAAGCTAAATCTCTCTAGTAATGCAGTCCTTTTCGTCACGTACCCGTATCCTCTGCACGGCGAACTTGATATCCCGAATGCCATTAAAATTAGTGCTTCGATAGATGCGGCTGGCAGCCTCGACATGCTGGGCTATGAGAGAGGAGATCTCCTCGCGCGCCTTGACAGGGTCCCTGCCCGTGCTTGTGATGTGGTCCCAGAGGAAGGTGTCCGTCTGCACAAACAGGTTGCAGACGCGCCTTTTGGGCAGATAGCTGGTCCCTCCTGTGCCCAGATGCAGGCCGCCTGCCGACCGCAAGTACTTGGCGTGCGGTGCCTCCGAAAAATGGTGGTGCCGCTCCTCACTTGGAGAGCGCACAGCACGCCTTGGCTTGCTCCCGCCACTCTCCTGTAAGCAGGTTCCAAGAAAATATAGGCAGGTCACTCTGATATGCATCCCAGGCACTAACTGCAACGAGGCCAGCATCACTCCCACAACATGTGCACACACACACACACACACACACACACACACACACACACACACACACACACACACACACACACACACACACACACACACACACACACACACACACACACACACACACACACACACACACACACAATGAAATGCCTTTAAAACACTACAGCAATGCCTTGTTATAACGAAGCTGAAGTGGGAGCCAGAATTACTCAATATCCATAACTTCATTATATAGACTATTTCATTATATCCTGCTTCGTTATTACGAGGTTTGACTGTACACGCGTGCCCAACCATTCCTGCCAAACAAGTGTGCAAGTTGCAAAGGGGAGCACCATCAGGAGTTTATCATTCCAGTAGACTCTTTCCATAGTGTCATTCTTTCGTGTTGCCATCATCCCTTTCCACATTGTCACCCTCCTCCCGCTTTTCTTTCATATATCGAGCGGTGAATAAACAAATTGGGCAGTTTCTTTCAAATAACGAAGCACTGAAAGCGACAGCAGGGTTTGGCATTGCGCTGCAGATCCTCAGATGGTGTTCTAATACACGGGAGTGACATGTTGGCATGACACAGCACGTGAGGCAACTGCTGCTGCACAACAGAAACAGTGTCCTGGTTGCTATTAGGTGTTTCACAACGCTGGCATGACGAGGAGTGCCACCATCGGCATTGCAGTCGTCGCACCTCAATGTTGCATGCGATGAGACCAAAAGAAAACCGTCAGTGTATGTAGCTAGAAGTGTACTGTCTATTCCACTCGCACCACTGTTTGCACCACAGTGTGGTATGCACAATGCTTAGTAGGAACGCTAATGTTTCCTGTGCACAACGCTCATGTAAGCAGGGAAAGGCAGACCACTGCCCTTGCTCAGCTGCAGAGACGAGTGAGGAAAGCGTGAGGGTGTGTACACATGACTTCATTGTTCTTGGACTGCACATTTCCGGAGCCCTTCTAACCCTCCATGCACGGGGCAGCATGTGTTCTCGATACTACTAGGACAGCACAATGGTGACAGCGGCACCAGTGCAAATGCGCTTCGATTGCCCACATGATTGCTATTGCAATAGAAGGTCAAACAGCTGGCTAGACTTACTGAACCTTGTTTGCGGCACTAACCAATGATAGTAACAGGTGGTGAGGGCAATAAACAATGAAATGATGCTACATTCAAGTATACAGCAACCCTACAACCCTAAATGGCCAACTTACTCTTCTTTCCACAGAGCCGGACTTATCCAACCATCTCTACACAAGGCACATTATTACACAGCTCATTTCCATGAAATGCCACTGTTAATACATGAAGAAAGTAAATGTTTTAGCATGCTGTAGTGGGTCAACTTTTCATATGTGTCACAGCAATCACTCAAGATTATGAAAACCATTGCCAGATAATACAAATGCTATTGAAATGAAAGCACTTCCTGCGGTCGAGGTAAGACACTCGCTTTGTAGCCTAAACAGGAGATAAAAATCCCAGGCTCGGTTTAAAGTGACCGGCTCAATACACAGCCCAACCTTGTCTCCCAGAATTTCGCACCTAAAAATTCTGGCTGGAAGGGCATGGGCACATGGAACAGAAGCAATGCAGAAATGGCAGGCAACTCACCGCTGGGTCTGGCACGGCGCTGTTGGCAACTCTGTCCATCCACTGCCGCACGTCCTCGGTGATGCCACAGCCAGGCCGAGTAGTGTCATTCTCGTGGTCTGGAAGCTCGACATCACTGGCAGCATACATGATGGAGTGGTACGGCCGGTCTTCGGCAAAGTATTTGTTGGCCCGCTCTGCGTAGTAGTGGCCCTTTGTTGTCTCGATGCGTCCCTCAAAAACACCATCGTGTAGAGCCCCAAATACATGACTCGTTGGCTCCCCTGCAAAAGATGAAGAGCAAAGATTGTTAGAGAAGCGATAAAAGGGTTGTTACAATTCAATCTCGGAGTATTGCTCTGAATGCCAGACTAGCACAAGAAAGCAAGACTTAACATAACTTGCATTACAGCAGGTGTTTTATGAAGTTGTTAACACTTTCAACATATATCTTACTAATATTTGTACACAGCTCCTGCTGGATTGCACTTTCTCACATCTGCAAATTTTCTGCTTATCTGTTGCTGACTGTTCTCAGACTGTCACAGTACATAAAATGATGGTTGCCTGACTAATTTTACTTTGCCTTAGCCTTACGAACACTTGAACACCCCCCAAATTCTCTTTTCAAGAACTGACATTTTTGTTGCGTTGCTCACAAGAAAAATCTGTAGGACGATCCAGCACTGTCATTTCTTATGAATCAAACTTCTTTGTGTTGCTGCTTCACACTACTTCATAGTGTTGTAAGATTTCGAACGAGTCCTGCCCATCTGACACAGGTGCAAGAATGTGCAAACAAGTAATATGTAGGTCCAACAGAGGCTGGAAAAGTCGTGAATGACCACACTCACCTACTAAATGCCCAGAGTAAATGTGCGACAGGTCTACGTCCAGCGGTCTCCTGTCGTGTGCTTCTATCACAAGGTCATTGCTGAATACTGATGTGTCACGTTTTAGCCTTAAATGAAAATGTCTGAAAAATGAAGCAATGCACACCATGTTAGTCAACCAGCAGTGCAGCTTCACAGGTTTTATAGTGCAAAAGACCACATTTACTGACGAGGAGAAGATAGGACAAGCATTGATCCCCTTCTGTTCATGTAGCCTTTTTGCGTTATAAATCTATGAACACGTTACCCTATAACAAGACCGAACATAAACCCTTGTTAAGCAGTGTAGATGTGCATGTATGCCAAGAAGCACTTAATGTCCAAGTCTGTGCCACAAATAAAATGGGTAGTTGTTGCAGAAGAGCAATAAGCAAAGATAGATTTAGGCTTATTAAAAACATGAGTATACTAGACAGTCAGAACTCTCTAAATGCATGTAACAGACACTGACTACATGCACAAAGTATGCTGAAAAGTACTTGCAAACTCATATATAGCATGAGCACCCTTAGATGGTGCAAGGTAGATTACCTCTTTCCCTACCGTGGAAAAATATGCCACATTTCTCAGGTTTTCGTAATTATTTTTTTGCAATAAGTATTGTCATGGTTACAGTGTCATGCTATATATCAATACAAAGCTAAATAAATGTACTTTTCATAGATATTACTTTTCAAAACAAATATTAGGGCGTAACAAAAATAATTATGAAGATCACGATTTATTGAATATTGCACAGAACATTTGCAATGTGGTGCTCATAACATAAAAGGAGAAAGAAATAAAAACCTGATATATACAAAATCATTGCAAATAAACTGTCTATAAAAGAGGAAAGTTTGAATTATCTAGTTCATAAAGCATATGAGTTACAAATTTCTTTTCTGCCTAGTGATAACTGCCTTGTTCCATCAGGTGCCACAATGAAACTTTTTCCCTCTACAAGTTTTGAAAACACAATAATGCAGTGGATATCAGTAAAGAGAAATAAATGAGATGTTGAAGCATGGGTATTTTAGGAGATTACGCTACATAGCAGTTCCAAAAAAAAAAAAAAAAACTCAAATATGAAACATAACTCTGAACACAGCACGAAAACACCGTAAGGTATGCCTTTAGCATAAAAAAAATTATAAATTGTGTAAGCAACAAATAAAGCTTCACATTGCAATGTCGAACAGTAGCAACAAGCTTTAGAGCCCCCCCCCATATCTCAAAGCTCTAAGAATCGCCAGAACGGTGTCGATCGCGCAAGGGTCCGGCGACCGGATCGTCTGGCATCTTCATGAACAAATGAAGCGAACTGCACTCCTTGAGCCGCCGTTAAAAATCGGCACCGCTCGGGAAAAAAAGGACCTACCCAGGAAATGAAACATTAGTGCTTAAAAAATCCTCTAACATGGCTCAGCTAGTCCATAGGAGCGCCGGCATTTTTAAATTTTCATGCGGCACCTTTGGGTCCCCGGTGACCCATGTTGAACAGGCACAATAACAAAAGAGTTACATGAGAATGTTGCCCTGAATGAACACAGTAGTTCCAATGGCTCTAGAAGCTCGTTTCTAAAACCAATTTAAAATGTCTAAGAAACTGTATATAACAGTAAACAGGAACTATGAAGCAGTGGTAGTCAATTTAAGCATTCAATACTTGCAAACACACAATGATATATCTGATACCTACATGCGCAAAATGCATCTAGGTATCATATACATAGACATGCATAGACATTCACTCGCATGCATAATCTTTCTATAAACATTTGCTGGCAATAAAAAGTGCCTCTTACAGGCATGAGATAGCAGCATACAGAAATAATAGGGCTGCCTGGGCAGGCCATACCTGTTATGTGCGTAAAACTTGAGGTGAAGTGCTGTGTCATGGTCTTGAGGAGACCTTTTGATGCGCATGTGTCGTTCATGGACATCATTGTGATTGTATATCAAAGGCTCATAGTGTCGTACAAACCTATTAAGTCTTCTTGCTGCAAAGAAAACACAAATATTGTACAGGGTAATCTTTCACCAGAACATAAGCATACTTTCGTTCTATGACAGTCAGCCTATGATGAAGCTCAGCCATCAAAACAGAAGCCGAAAGATAAATATGGCACTGCCTTTTGTAAAATATGTCTTCCTGCTGTGAAGAGGACAGGAAGATTGTGAAATGCTGTATATCACGTGAATATTTTAGATAATGCCCGCCTGCTAAAATCCCCTTCAGATGCCAATTCGTCCAGTCCATCGTAAATTTAGTTTCACCTCATTTCTTGCATTTGCAGAATCACACACACACACAGCTGCAGAATGGATTGAAAACTTTCAATCCTTCAGCGAGTTTTGTTAAGTTTACAGAATATGGAGTTCATGTGAGAACTCTAATTTAGAGGAATGACAGGAATGAGAACAAACTATTTCATGTCTAGAATACTTGCAAAGCACCTATGGAGCCACTTTAAAATATCCCTGATGAAAAATTTAGTGAAAAACAACGAAAAAATGAGAACCTGTTATTTTACATACTGATACCAAGAGCCATCTACCCAGCCATCGACATTTGAGCTCGTTTCACTAAAACACTCTACACATATTATTTAAACTTGCAGCACAAATACAATCAGAACTGTTTGAAAGGTGTATATGACATTTTAAATATTTTCATGTGACACATTTTAAATATTTTCATCCATGCTTTATGCCTTTGATGCCCTATCTTCATGTGCATAGTTGTGCACGCAGTGCCTGAAGGCAGTATCAATGCTCAATTTTTAACAAGGAAGCTTGGAGATTGGTCACTGTGGAATAAAAGTAATTAAGCTTTTCTGGTGGATGTGACAATATCACAAGCAAGTGTAGAAGACTAAGTGAGGCTGCCTTAAAGCTTCAACAGTTTCACAGCTTTTATGGCTTCACACACACAGTATATAGAATGCATATCTGAAGGTACTCGCACCAAATTTTTAAGTGCCAGATTTATTGCTTTAATAAGCCACTGTCGGTTTAGTAATCACAGTATGAAGCCTCAACTGCTCCAGTGTGCAACAAATAATTATACCGTTCGTTCTCTAATACACTCAGTTCAAAATGCATGCCAAGGCATATTTTGCATTTACTCCACTGACAGATGATTGCTGGAATTACAGATCTTATGCAAAAGTGTCACCATAATTTCACATTGAGCCCAACTAGCTGACACTATGTTGAAGGACTGTACTCTTTCTGAAAGCACGAGTGCTTGCTGTGGCCATTGCAAAAAGTAATTTTTTTGAGTGAATTCCATGTTTTAGGTAGACATTCTGCTTTTCTGTTTAAAGAACTTTTAAGTGGCGTTATATAGAGGTGATCAAATATTGTCTTTTTTGAATACAGATATAGGAAGTATAAATATCAAATTGAATATAGAATAATAGTCAAATGAGATGCACATATTTACGGCATGAATATTTATTGCAGTATAATTACATACCAATCCGCTAGTGACTACTGCAAAAAAAATCAGCTCACTGTCGGGGACAAAGGATCAGTTTTGAGTACAAGGTCTTGGGAGACAAAAAATTAAAAATTAAATTATGGGGTTTTACGTGCCAAAACCAGTTCTGATTATGAGGCACGCCGTAGTGGAGGACTCCAGAAATTTGGACCACCTGGGGTTCTTTAACGTGCACCTAAATCTAAGTACACGGGTGTTTTAGCATTTCGCCCCTATCGAAATGCAGCCGCCGTGGCCGGGATTCGATCCCGCGACCTCGTGCTCAGCAGCCCAACACCATAGCCACTGAGCAACCACGGCGGGTGTCTTAGGAGACAATCGATTTGGGTTTCGTGGGATAAAGGGATCTGTATACTTTCGTTTTCGTCAAATTAGACTATTCGAGGCCTTCTAGAGCACGTAGGACAATGGAAAAGGCATCAAAATGAAGCTTGGAATGAAAAAAGTCGCAGTTACGCCTTTTGGGCGAAACTGCGACCATCAATTGCGATAGTAAATTAGTAGAGAGCTATATGGAGTAAGGATAGTTTTATTGGCTGCATAAACTTGGACACATTCGCTTAATAACACAATTAACAAGCATGGTGTCAGCACGCACAAACAAACAAGAATAGATCACACTCGATGACCGCAGACAACCACTATCAAAACGCTGGTGTGAGCAAGCGCAGTCGCAGCAGCGAGCGAAAGTTCGTCTGGTCTATCGCTTCAACAGAAACTGAGCGGCGAAAGCACTGCGCATGCAAAGGTAAGGGCCGTGTGGAGATCGCTTTCAAGATACATTGCGCACGACAGCCCGCAGCCACGCAAAGTAAAAGTACGCAGTTGCTGGCAGAGTAGAAGCTGCACCCCCTCCCTACCCGCGCCGCCTTCCCGCTTTCCTCCTTTCGGGTGAGAGATTGAGTCGCCAGTTCGCCTTGCGCCCGGTCGTAAGATATGCGTTTGGTGCCGCAGCTAAACGCCGTCTACCCTCCCTCCCCTCAACGACCTTTCGCATTACGGAAGATGTCGCGTTTGCTCTCCGTGAAAGCGCACGTCCCTAGCGCGCTTTCACTCGCACATACAGCATAAGGCGCACGAAGACGATTTTATCACCCTTGGACTTTATATGGGACCTCACAGCTAAGGCAGGAATCCGCTTGGAGTGTCCATATAATTGCTATCGCAATAAAAGATGTACCAAGTTAGGGCAGGGCTATGTACAGAGCAGCAATAATGTGTAATTAGCACAAAAAGGATGAAATGAAATCCAGATGCACTGCGCACGGCTAAAACCAGAACCGCAAGTGTGGTTTTACTCAATAGAAAATACAGGGCCGATCCCCGAGATAGTGCAGTCTAAACATGATACACTAATGCACCCAAGAATACCGTCTTTCTTCGATGTCAGCCACTGTTGACTTGCCTTATATACACAATATTCCTCAATGTCATTAAAAAAAAAAATGCCCGAATAGACTCTCAACATATTTAGAGCCTGGTTGAAAACAAGCTTTCTAAGAATTAATGGCTGCTGTATCACTTGCTTTCCAATAACATTAAATAAATGTTTGCTGAAAGAAGAGAAACATTGGTTGAAAAAATTGCGGAAGGAACTTTGTTCCGTAAATACATGTAAACGGGTCCGTTGCAAGGAAAACATCACTGGTTGTAGCATAAAAAATAAAACTGCTAAATGACTAGACTTCCAATAACACTACATGGCAGATTACAAGCAAGAGTCACGGTTCACATGTAGGCTTCTGCCACGAAGCCAAAAACAAAGCTTACATTACCCAATTTGTATCTCCATTTCTTTGAAAAAAATTGTCATTGTTTATTTTCTGATAATTTGCTATACATCTTCAGTAGACGGACAGCAGTAGCAAGATTTTAATAGGCAGGTTGTTGAAGATATTTAGTTAATTTCGAGTACTCAAATTACCGAATAGTTCCTGTTCAATATAAATAGTTATTGTATAATATTTGATTCATATTCGACACTTCGAATATTTGCCCACCCCCAGCATTATTGACCCTTTTCACGGCGATCCTGTGGGCGCTGCCATGTTTGATCACGTGGTGACGCGTTCATTGCTTGCCTCAACTGCCTATGTTGCCTCCTTGTTTACAATGGAAGTGTATGACGCCGGCGCAGCTTAGAAAACCTCTGTTTTCGGAGATATCGTAGACGGTGACTAGGTGGACGACACGAAGCTTTGATCACGGCTTCAGAGAACATGCAAAAGCACTTTCGGGGCTGATTAAGCTATGCACAAATGACGCAAGCAGCGTATATGGTGCTTGTTCTAAAAGCCGGGGCTAAATATGTATTCCAAGCTATCCAAGCTTTCCGATTATGAATTCAGTCAGGATTAGTGTGTTTTGCTCTTTGTTCTTTATTCGGCAAATATTGTGAAGCAGTGGCTTGTCAGTTTCTGACTCTGTGAAGTTCCTCGGTGCGGCCACTATCTGATTATTTTCTGCCTAATCGCTCGCGGGTGTGCTCAGTTCCGATATATTTGTTCTTGCTGCGCACAAGGTTTGAAACGTAAGTGTTTTGCACATTGTAATACCTTGTAGCAAATATATTTTACAGCTAGTAACTCGCTTACTCTTGTGGACCGTCATGAAACATTCAGCTTCGACCATTCGTGCGCCATAGATGTAGTCCGTCATTTATTGTGCGTATACAGTGCACATGTATTCAAGTGTGCGCCCATTCACTTATTCTTGATAGGTCGGCGATAGAGTGGCCGTAAGTTTTCTTGCCATTTGAGACAGATGTGTATAGATAACGTGCGCGAAACTTACTATGACAGGAAGCGGCACTACTCCCTTTGTCATTGTTTAACGAGTGGTACTCACTCTTGCCAAGTTCTGGGGATGAAGCCCTTTCTTTGAAGGTTAGCGATACAAGGCTGGCGGATGAGCAAATTTCTGTATCCTCGAGGAAAGCCGTATATCACGAAGTGCCGGTAACACGTTCGGACAGTTGCAGCAGGGGTCGGCGAACTTGGCCACACAGATTCATTCTATTCCTTAACATGCCAGTCACTATTTTTGCAGCCAACTATTGCACACGTCTTCAATCCACATGATTCAATCTAGCATGATTGGAGCACAGTGTGTTAGCGAAAACTCAGTTGCATTTCCGACAGCTGATCGCACAGAAGCAAGGTAAAAGTGGTAATGGTTTCGTATTCGTGCGCGGTCGCTGAGGAGAGGTATGGCGAGCCGCCGTTAGCGCCATCTCGTTTCTCTATAACCAACTGCTCCGCGAAAAAGGTCAATACAATACCAAGCATTTTATAACATTCCAGCTGCACTTAGTGAAATGCACTCAACTACAATGAGTAGTTGCATGCTTTTGTGACCAAGTCAGTCCAGCACTACTTTTAAAATTTTAATTGCTGGTAAATATATAATGTGACAAACACTAACATGGCTTCTCTGTGCATTGGTGTTTTTTGAGAGTTACTTTGGGCAAAGTCAAAGTTATTATCTTCAAAAAGCACAATCTTTCCCCTTGGTACTGCCTCACGTATAATTTTTTTTTTTCAAGAAATAAATGTCCCCTTTCTGGTATCTTGCAGTACACAGAGTGTGATTATGGTTTCGATCATCTGCTGAAGTTATCATGAACAGATTTGTGTGATTTGTAATAGGTCTTTTATGAGAGGAAACAAGTGGTCTTTCCCTTTGGTTTCATCTCATGTATCAATTTTGTTTAAAGAAATAAATGTCACCTTTCTGATATCTTTCAGTAGACAGAGTGTGATTATGGGTTTGATCATGTGCTGATGCTATCGTGAACAAATTCACGTTATTTATAAGAGCATGAGAAAAGCAGCGGGCGTCAAGCTGTTCTAAACTGAATGTGCGCACCATCAGTGCATAGATGACTGATGGCTTCTCTGTGCATTGGTGTTTTTTTGGGAGTTACTTTGGACAAAGACAAAGTTTGTATTTTCAAAAAGCATGCTAAAGCATGTGACAACTGACTATTTGCGCAGATATTTATTCTCTCTCAGTTGTAAAAATTAAAAAAAAAAAAATATTGTTTGCGATATCAATGCTGTTTGAAACAGCTAGTTGAACAGCTAGTACATGAAATTCATTTCCTGAAGCTACGTTTTATGTGTATTGAATAACAGGCAGGGTAACCTCATTATGCCAGCAACTCAGCTACCATAGGCTTATGCGTACTGGCACTGACACATTAATGAACGCTTTCTTCGATTTTATAGGCTCAGAACATGAACAACTCCAATCCACAGCAGAACAAGAGGTTGCTATGCAACATGAAGTAGAACTGTGGCATGCCACTATATATGCATCTTGGTAGCATGATAGCAACACATGAGAGGAGAAGGTCCACTAGGTGCTGGTAAAGCACAATGAAGGGGACGTTGCCCTAATGGATAAACTTAGTTCATGAGGTATTCAAAAGTTTTTCTGGGAATCACGTAATAAAGGCACGTTGTGGAATACAATTGCCACTGGCCATTCTAACAGCTCGATAGAGTAGGAGGAGGTTGATGTTGCGCATATGCGAAAAAGAACAATGAAAAAATATAGAAGAAGCACCGCATGTGAACGGAACCCGTTCTGCGGTCAACCAGGGTGACCCGTTCGAGCACGCAAACTGCAGGGCGGGTAGCTCGCAAAACCGCGCACGCGCCCAACTAGTTCGCACAGCTGTTCACAGCGATGCCCACCAACCGGCTTCGCTCGAATCTCTCTCTCTCTCCAAACGGTGCTGGTGGCGGTGGTAGCGTCAGCGGCACGACGGGGAGTGGCGATTCACCTCAGGAAGTCGTCGCCCGACCACCTCGCTTCTCTCTCACATTTCGCCCTCGCGGGACCGCATTGTTCGCGGCGTGATCGGGCAGCCCACTACCGTCGGGCAAACGACGACGTCGAAAAAAAAAAAAAAAAAGTATGCCGCGCTCGCGCCCAGCACGCCCCCGCAAAAGTGGGATAGGATGCACGGATCACGTGCGCACGGCCTCGCCTCGCCCGACGGTCGGCACCTGAACCGACATGCAGCGGCGCGCGAGGAAATCGTCCTGCACCCCAAAGGACACGATGACGTACACGCGTACGCGCGTCCGGCCCGGGAAATCGACAGGAGAGCCTGTTTTTTTTCCCCACGATATACCGGGGAAGACGTCAAAGTGACAAGAGGCCCATCGACGGGACGATGAAGCCGGAAGCGTCGCAATCGATCTCGTAGAGATAAAAAATAATCATACAAGGAGATACGATACAAGTGGCCCTCCCTGGCTTTCGGCTATCCGTCAGCGACACGTCCCAGAATTAGCGATGAGCGCTGGTGGAGAGACGAAACGAAGGCTCGCGCGCTGTCGCATTCCGATCCACGCATGGCATGGAAGTGAACTTTCAATAGGTGACGGAATACAGCGCGAAACATTTGTTTCGCAAGGTTCACGAGAAATTGTATGTTGCAGCAGATTTCAGAGCGATATATGGCTGTTATGGTCGAACTCCCTTACGGTGAACAGCGAGATGCACGAAAACATTCGGTCCTACGTAGAACAAAGTTTTCCCCGCGATAACGAATTCGTTATTGCGGGTGTGACCAAAAAAGAAAAGGAAAGAAAATTGTCTTCGGTGACCGCTCAAAACGAGATACCGTGAGGAATATTCATGGAAATACTTAAAGTAAGTTATGAAGTTAATCTGTGCAATAAACGAAAGCATTCGTGCACACAGATTTCTCGTTTAATAAAACAACTTTTATGAACTAGCTACTACAAAACAAGAGTATTTGCTTTAGCTTCACAGACAACATCCAGAATAAAGTGGCATACAATGAAACAGCGGATAATATAGAAGCCAGAAAGCAAGTGTATGTGACAAAATGAATGGTGAATTCCGGGACGCACTCCAGCCATTGGCTGCTTTGGGAGAAAATTAAATCAAAGCAGGCTGTTATGTGAAAAATAAAAAGGGGAAGTTCGATGATACCACAGTGCTTGAAGCCAGTAGGCCGTATCAGTGGCGCACCGACGGCGGGGGGGGGGGGGGGGGGTTTGGGGGTTGTAACCCCCCCCCCCCCCTTTGTTTAACCCCTTTTCTTTGCTTACGCATTTGAGTACTGCAACTAAGATGTAAGACGCGCAACCGTCTGCACACTCGCAAAAAGCGCATTTTTTTTTTTTGACAATTTCCCGTGAAGAAATCGAAATTAGTGCTGTTTAGATGGTATTGGCAAACTGCCCCCTGGCAGAGATCCTGGGTGCGCTACTGGGCCGTATTGGTGGTTCATTGTCTAGTTGGCGCCAGATATATATATATTATTGTTTAAATGAAGACACTATGATAGCTTTTGTTTTCACACTGTGTGTGGCGGACGGACACAGGAGAGCAACCAAGAGTAGAGTTACTGTATATGCTACCAAAGGTATATACAGTAACTCTAACCAAGAGGCTATCGCAGCGACTTTTTTTTTTTTTAAATGACAGAACAGTGAAGCGGCACTGCAAGTGGCAGTGACTATCACAGCAATCACTGAACATTGCACGGTGGTTGAAACTAATAAGGGAAAATATGAGTATAATTCGGTTCAAGGACCAAGACACATAAAAGACACATTCAGGGTGCGACGCGCATTATCAGACAGGCCTCTAAGGCGTGTGCAATCGGGGACGTGGTTTCGCCACCTAGCATTTCTCAATTAACGAGCGCGCGAGGTTTTCGGGGGGGGGGGGGGGGGGGGAAGATGTAAGATGGCCCGGGGCGTAAAGCTGACATCGCCTAACGACACCTTGGGCCAACGGCAGAAAAGTTCAAACGGAGCTTATGCCACAGCATATCGCTCTCGACTATTCAAATATGTAAAGTTTCGTTGCATGCATTGGCAGGACGCACATACAGAAAAAGCTTCTGCTTAAATTAAAGGGTCACCAAAGAAAACTTTATTCGAGCTGTATTGTTAAATTAACACTTCTACATAGAAAGAAACAAACTCTTGCTAATTAGAGGAAAAGACGCAAAAAAACGTAAGATCGGTGGCGACACCTTTTGAAGTACTCGCACCAGCGAGCTGTGACTATGGCCTCCGAAATCGGATGGCACGCGCTCGCTAGCGCGCCGCCTAATCTCGGAGGCCATGTTGTGACGTTAAGGATTTTGACGGCGTCTGCTTGGACATATATATATATATATATATATATATATATATATATATATATATATATATATATATATTCTCTCAGTAATGATACCCCGTTGTATCCCAAATTAGTCAAAGACTAAACCCTGCACGATTCAAGAACTGACATTGAGCCACAATGGCCCAAATATGACAAATTACTTTTAAAGGGACACTAAAGGGAAACATGATTTCTTCTGTATCAGTACATTACCCTTCCAGAATACCAAAAACACCACTCTTACCGCGAGAAGCCGCTTGGTAAGCCAGAACGAAACGAAAAACACAGAAGGCGAGTGGCGACGCCACGTTTAAGTTCCTGCACCAGCTCACCCTGACGTCATGAATATTGACAGCGTCTTCTAGGTCCCAGTTAATTCATGACGTCACACTGAAGTGCTGACGTTGGGGCATGCGCGCGAAATTAAAAAAAAATTACTTTGAGCTTCATTTTCTCTTCTAATAGTTGACCTATTGTGCAATTAACGACAGCAGAGTTTTCGAAGAATACTTTATCAGTCTAAGTTGATTTATTGTTTTGCTTTAGTGTCCCTTTTAATCAGTGACGTCACACTGACGTACCGATGCTGAAATTTCGGGGCGAAATTAAAAAAAAATGAAGTTCGACATTTCGCGCTTTTAACAATCAACCTGTTACTGAGACATTAACGAAATTTTATTTAATAAGAGTTTTGAAAGAATAGTTTATCAGTCTCAACTGATCTAGTGTTTGTCTTCAGTAGCGCTATTTTTCCGCGCTTGGTCAAAATCGCTAAGTCAACAAGTAAGCATAGTTTCTCGTGAGTCAGAAATGAAAGTAAACGTCCTGACACCCTGCAAACAGCAGACAAGCACCAAAGCGTGGCAGATAGTGTATCGTCCCGACAATGAGTTACCGAGCAATCGCGATGCCTGCGCTCGAAACACACAACGCTTTATTATAAGGTCCAATATCAGTGTACATTACCGCTATATTGCACAACTCGCAGTCGGCCTGCGAAGGCCGTTTCCTGGCGGACTTCAACTTTCCCAGCAATCAAGGGCGGTTAGAAAGGAACACGCGAGCCACGTCCGTGATTTATTTTGCGACGAGCAAGCACGCCATAACAGAATCAATTCGCGGGCGTGCCATGCTGACATAAGCCAGGCGTGCGCTGCGTTTATTATTCAATGCCAGTTTCATATCAAAAGGAGACGATGTCGCGACACACAGCACCGCAGAATTAATTGAAAGCGGTCGCGCAGGATTACGTACATGATTGAGTGAAAAGCTAGATACAAGCTGCTCCAGTTAGTTTTCAGGTCACCCGACAACAATGTTATCTTTTGGGTGATTGCAAAACGAATCGCCCGCCGCGACGTCAACTGCTAAGTTTAGTAGCGCCATCGCCTGATCACCACCTTCTTATGCTCAGCGAAAACCAAGTATACTCTGTAAGGTGTTTGCTTGGGCTAACTTTAGTCACATGGAGCACATTCGACCGGGCTCGATCGCGACCGTAAGTGCCCCGTGTGAGTGAGGTGTTGCAACCGGGCGTGGGATCAGGCAGCACCGCCCCACAATCATAGATATGCCCGTTTTGAAACTATATACAAGATGCCAATGACAACAGCGTAGAAACTTCCTCGCATTGTTCGAATATGCAGCCAGGACTTGGACGCGCAAATGAGCCGGTGAGTAAACACACGACCACGTGCTTATGACGACCAGAGTTCTCCCCAGGCTCAAAACGATCTCAACTTGGCTGCAGCATATTCCGAGTTCCTTGTAGGCAGGCGGGGGAACATAAAACGTAAAAAAAAAGAGACCCTTCTTTAGATGTCCACACTTAATAAGACAAACAATGAATCAGTTTAATCTGATGAAGTATTCTTTAAAAACACTATTCGCTTTAATTTTGCGGTAACAGCTAGGTTGATTGTTAGAAGAGAAAGTCGATCAAACTTAAATTTTTATTATTTCGCACCGAAACACCAGCGCCGGTAAGTCAGTGTGACGTCACGGATGCATTACATTTTTCGTGTTTGGGTTGTTGAGGCGAATATTCAGGCCTTGGCTCTCCTAGAATACAATGTAGTTCATCTTACATCTAGATAAACAGTGAAGTCCGAGCACACGACGTCACAATTTACGATGTGACGTCGAGCTGGTGCAGTAAATTCAAGACGGCGGCACCACCTGTCAATGTTGTGCAGAAAGTATCTGACATCGAGAAAAACAAAACGAAAGTGTGCTCAGAATAGCGATCGTCAGCAACGCCAATTACATAATTAGTCTGCTTTGTGCCGCGGACAAATACGTCTCTCCCCGATATTCCACAAATGCCCCATGCGTCGCATCACGCTGAGGTTAGGCTCCTGATGCATATCACCTGCCGTGGGAGGCACAGAAACGGTCCTCGAATAATCTGTGACCATATCGCACGCCATTATGATTGTGGACTGAGAAGTCAGAAGAATCGCATGCTGCTTTCAATACTTGCGAGCTGTTGGCAGTTCATGAGAAATATCCCTTTCCATTTATCTCCAAAAACTCCAGTGGAAATTCTTTTTTTGTTTTCCCCTGTCGTTTTCGTTCAGGTGCATGTAACATAAAATTTTTAGTTCACTGACCAAATTTGGACCAGAAAGGGTTAATTGTTAATCCTTTCAACCAGACTACAAACCACAACCTAAAAAGATTTGCCAACGGTGCACATGGCTGTGGCCGTGTAAGTAAAGTGCTACGGCGTGAATGAAGTCTAACCGCATACAAGAACCTAAAAGCAGACCCTGCTAGAGCAGAGGAAAAGTGGCACCGGCCGCACAGCGCGCGCACGGTTGGTTTTTGTGGGCGACGCTCGCGTGGCAGGTTCGCGGAGTGCGGCATCTCTTTAAAAATAGTATACCGCCGGATTGGGCTGAGACGCCTCGAGCGTGTAATTGCCCACGTTTTAGCGACCGGCAAGGAGTGCCCGCCTATATCGCCTCGAAGCGGCCTTCGCGTTTTGCACGCTCTGTTACAGAAAGTGGTCTGAGAAAACGGGACCGCCGATGACATGCGGCGCATCGAAACGAACTGACGGTTCGTGCAATCGCAAGCAGTTGCGACGTCGCGTTAACGGAGGTTCCACGATTCATGTGCCAAACTCCCGCAGAATCGGGAGATCCACCAAGCCGTTCAAAGTCTCTCTCTCCCCCCCCCCCCCCCCCCCTCCCAGCTCTTATCCCCACAATCCCAAAGAAAACAAATAGAGCAGTCTTGACGAGACACAGCTGCAGACGAAATTTGAAATATTTCCTTTTAAGCATCTACCCACCAATCTCCGGTGGTGTGTTTGGTTCCATACCTTTAGCTCTGCCGTCTCAACAAATGCCGCAACCTTAGCTGTGGAGTGCTAAAGCACAATGCGCTGTGGAGAAAACTGCTTTTCAAGGTTCTTGTGAAGAACCCGGGTTCTTCCCGGTAGCGTCTTTACGTAAGTGCGATTGATGAGGGCACAAACGGAACTACAAGCACCCATCGCCAGGGAAGGCGTAAAGGAGAATAGGGACCAACGTGATAGGAACGAGGACGGCGTCTTGATCGATGCGGAGTTATGCGCTTTTACTGATGACTGCCCTACACTTTCACATCGAGCAGCGCGCCCGACTAGTGAAAGCGACAATAAACGCCGCGTTTCTTGGCATGGCGACAACTTATTTGCTTTTAAACTTTCAGTCTTGGCCTGTCTTTGCCAGGAATGAGAAACGGAAGTGGAAGGGAGAGTTAATTTCTTGGGGAAACGACGCGCTCGGGCTTCTTGGCACAGCATGTTGCTTTCCGGAGCCGTGCCCTAAGCACCACGAAAGCCCGCAGGTTTGGAGCTCCAGCTAATGCCGTCCGTTTGCGGTAACTCACACACAAACGGGCGTAAAGAAAGGTCATACGTTTGTCAAAGTAGCCTTCTGGCCTTCGACACTACCGGTTACATTGTGTGTCCAATAACACCAGCGACGTACTATACGTCTCTCCGTGCCTTTTAAACCACACCGTAGAGCTCAGCAAAAGCGTCGATTGTTTACAAACATCCCAGGAACTGTTTTGTTTGAAGTTTTCAGAAAACATCGCGCGACGGAAACGTCTGACTCACGCGAACGTTACCTAGGCAAAGAGGGGCGAGCACCGTCCTTGCCGTCCGGAAAGCCAACGCACGTCGTACTCCTGACAGTCGGCGCTGCACGCCTGCAAGCTCGCGCGAGGCATTGCACTTGCCACCATCCCAAGCGCACCGAACTGTCTACGAAGACTCGCCTTTTCGTTCCATTCGGGCAGAGATGAGCGCGGCTGCTCCTGATTAAGGCAAACAAGCCGCGCATCACAATGCCAGGCCACTCGCGTAATTTCGGTGAATTTCCGGCGGTTGCTAAGCGAGCACAATGGGCCGCCCTGCTCGCAAATAAAGCGCGCAAGCAAGGACGCTGGCGTTATACGGAGCAACGTATAGATTCAATCTAAGATGTTCCACTAAAATGTCCTGTGTAGTGTGCTTCAGAACGGCCAGGACTGGTACTAATCAAGTACCGCTACGTGCTATAAAACATTTAAAAATCGCCATTGGTGGTCGCGGCTTGAACAGGACGTCGAAGGGGAAGATGCTCTTACTTTAAAACTCTACGAGAGAATGGCAGCTTCGACAACGCAGGACAAAGGCGTCCCGACACAAAAAAACTGTAGCAGTAAAAATCTCCAGTGCGAGAACGCGAATGAAGTGAGGTGCTTGAGGTACAGGCAGAGGAGCGTGAGAACATTCATAGCCCTGACTCGGATATCCGAAACAGACAGTGTCCGAACTCCACTTACCGCAATCAGCTGTTGTTGCATAAAGTGCTATAATAAAAAACAGCAGTTCAGAACGCATCCTACTGTCATCTGGTTCCGTGTGTTGCACTCCGGCCCCGACAACAGAGGAAGGCCGTGTCAAAACAACGCACCACAGACACTGCACTCACGCTCACACACAAAAGTGAACTGTGGTTTGATACTTTGTTATTTTTTCGACAAGATTTCCGAAGTGGCTCTGCGCTGCGCATGCGCGCACGCTGCAAAGTTTTAATGGAGTCGAGAGTAATTTTTTGACCCACCCTCAACACCAGTGGCGCTGCAGTCGGCATGCGCTTGGAAGATGGCGATCGAAATCGAGTCAGCGGAGTAAGTTTCTAAGACAAAATCTATATACGTTTCAGAACAATTCCACCTGGCGCAGAACGTTACCTTTATCTTTGTTGCAGTCACTGTCCTTTCTCCTGCATGTGAAATGAAGAGCTGTGCTTTTCAAACGCTATTAACTTGGCATACAAGGCGCGCGTAGTTGATAAACACTTGCTCAAGTGATCATTTAACGCTGTTCATTTTCGCCAATTGTAATCTGACCGTTGTTCAGATCTCAGACGCTACTTACAAGCTCAGTTAATGCTTGTAATGGGCATTTGCACCGACTGCTTTCAGTAGTCGGCGTACTAAGTTGAATTTCGTTGCAGCGTCGTTCGCCTCATACAGCAGTACTTGAAGGAGAGCAACCTCTATCGGACTCTCCAAGTGTTACAGGTAACGAACAGCTACTTATGTTTTCAAGAAACGCCGTTCAGAACACCTACGTGAATGCTTCATTATAATAAATTTTGCTCTGTGTCGTGTTACAGGAAGAAACGTCCATATCCCTGAACACAGTCGACAGCGTCGACAGCTTTGTCCAAGACATCCACAGTGGCCACTGGGACACTGTTCTCAAGGTTGTTCAATCACTGAAGCTACCGGACAAAAAGCTCATTGATTTATATGAGCAGGTACGTTTTATTTTTTGCGTAACGATATGTGGTAGTTAAGGTGTGCCCCCACTCTGGCACAAAATCTACGCGTAGCGTAAACTGTATCTCGACATTGCATAAGCCCTCCTTTCTTTTCACCCGCACGTAGCAAGCACTGTGCAAACGAGGGGGAAACGGGGGGGAAGAAGCAGCTTTACTGACTGGAGGCATTGCAGAGCCCCTTTAATTCATTTTTGCGTTCCTTTATGTGTGCCTCTTCTTTTGAAATTTTACTAAATCGTTCTCGTTTGCTAGTGCCCATGGTGAGTTTTTCTACTAACCTTTCCTTTATGACGGCTGGTCATAGAAGCGAATAATTCGACCCTATGATCACTCTTGTGAAGCTGTTAGCTGCATGTGTGGAGTCGTATTTGTGCTGTTTCTGCTCTGCTCTGCTTGTACAGTATTTCAGCTGTGCCTTGGTATTCTTTTTTTTCAGGTGGTGTTAGAGCTGATTGAACTGCGTGAACTTGGCGCAGCTCGGTCCCTCTTGAGGCAAACAGATCCCATGATCAAGCTGAAGCAAGAGGAGCCGGAAAGATACATCCACCTGGAAAACCAGTTGGCACGTTCCTACTTTGACCCACAAGAGGTACACATAGGTCTGCAGCTTGCATTGTGGAGCACTGAGCCTCCTGGCATAGTCTGACCTTCCAGATATTGTGCATGTGTGCTATAAGTCAGCAGGTTTCATTGTATGTGCAGGCCATAAAGTTATAAGCATAGTTTCCTGTATTACTGCAATGCCTGCTCAGTTGCACCAAAACAAGGGAGTCACTTGGAGGGCGCCACTTTCCCATATGTTGGCCACAGCTTCTAAAGTGGGGCTTGGGGTAATAGCTTTATCTTTTCAGCACATGTCGTTGCTGCTCACAAAGTTGCACATGAAAGTGGAGGAGCAGCACTCAGCAAAAGCTGCTCATGCTCCAAAATGACCGTGACTCTTCACTTTTTATAGTGAACGAGACATACTCAAGGTAGCCAAGGGTCACCTACACTTGCTCTGATAAATGCACTTAAGCACTTCAGAATGCCTTTGTCTTTTAAATGTGTTAACAACTATGTGTTGCGAGTCGTGACTGTTCATTTACTCACATTCCTTCTCACAAGTGTCACAAGTTTATTCATCACATTAATAATCTGGCTGTACACACAAAGAAATCTGCCTTTTCATTGTCGCACATGACATTCCTGTGTTCGCAACGGCAGACAACGGCAGTCTCTAAATGCCAACGGCAGTCTCTGCAAAGTGCAGTCGAGAGCTAAAGTCGGTGGAGCACAGCACCAGCAGAAAATATGAATTTCTTCTAGTACAGCCATGCAATGTGACATTGTCTGAATGCATTGCGTTAGTCATAGAGGTACACATAGGCTATACCACTTGGTTTCAATCTGCATGCCTAGGCTCCAAAGAAAAAATTAATTTTGTGGCGGTTCGTGGTCCACAGACTTTTGCTCATAGCTGTATATGCAGAGTGGTGCATCTTATTACCTCACCGTACGTGTGTCGAGCTGCATACCATGCACCTACTATTCCATTACTTCCACACAAGTGTTGTGGTGCAATAGCTAGCAGACCTGTCTAGCAGTTGAACAATCATGAGTTTAAACCCTGTTTGTGACAAGGCTTCCTTTCTCGAAAAGGTTTTTTTATACGGTTTTGATGACAAACTCGGCTATGCGAGACCTGTGAGTGATCTGTATAATGGCTTTCACCGTTAAAACTGTCCGGGAAGGTGGTGCCACAGTAGTGGTTCATTGGCTCCCATACGTTTCGGAGCAAGTGCTGCACGGCTACTTCTGTACTTGTTAGCAACTGTAGTGTATGGTAATGGCAATGTATATGCACCACACTAACACTCTTTTATACCGCTGTCACATGAGCACTTTTGAGCTTGAGTCAATTGTGATCGAACTCGATGCAGGTCATGTTCTACTATGTAGCAGTTTCCAAGCACTCTCGACTTCATTTCTGCTCTACTCGGTCATGCTTTTCATTGACAATCTAGAATAATCATCAAAAGTTGCTGTTGGCACGCTAGCAGATTCATAATAAGAACAAGAACATTAACCAAAGAATATTACATCAGCAAGTATTAAACACAAACTATACTTGATGACGACCTAAGATATCAGTACAAGCTACACCCACAAAACTGCCTTGCACGCTGTCCTCAGTGCCTTTGCTCTCGAAAACAGTTCCTGAAAGATGCCAATATTGAAAGTTTACCTTCGCCGTGATGTCATGGAAATGAGGTAATGGCTGGCGCATCTATACATAGTCTCTTTTAGCTGGACAACAGGCCCCTTGCCACTGCATTCGTTGGTTGTCACTGGCTATAGTATATTATATTTGACATGAAAGTTCACCATTAATATATGGCGTACAACCTTTAATATTGTTGCTGCCAGTCACTAGAACAGATCGGATTTATGAGATCCCACCCGTATTCCTTCTAAAAGGAAGTAATGTAGTTTGTCATGGTAAATATTTTTATTCATAGTTTTTGCTTGAGAGGCACATTTGTAAACTACAGCTTTTTATTTTGGACATATATATGTTACGTGTAGAGCAGATAACTGGTGGACGATTAGAGTAACAGAATTAATGTCAATGAAGGTTGAGCCCCTTCCTTGCAAAGTAGAATGTAGGTGTGTACGTTAGTACTGGCAAGACTGTCTGCTTTTAAGTAAAGCGCTCTCTTTTGAGAGTGGTAGAGGATTAGATGTTTTGATGAGGTGAGGAAATTTGTGGGTGTAGGGTGGTGTCTGCTGACATGCGCAATTGAAGATGTCCGGCAGTAGACATAGGTAGGCTGATGACGAGGACAAGGGATGTGCAGTGTGTGGCTGATAAACTGGGATCAACACGTTGGAGAGGATTTGAATTAATATGTGTAGTAGAATATTAAAATGCACTCGAAAATATCTTGACGAAGCTTGAAACTGCCAGTGTGACAGGGGAATGAGCAAGTGAAAACTGCTTTTTACTCAAAGCAGCATATGACTGGATGCAGGCATACCCCAGTGGGAGCAGTAAAGAGCGCCGGCGGGCAGCAATAGCGCAGGCCCTGTCAGGAGAGGTGAGCGTGGTGCCCCCCTCACGTCTCCTGGCACTACTCGGCCAGGCGCTCAAGTGGCAGCAACACCAGGGTCTTCTGCCTCCCGGGACCACCCTCGACCTATTCCGGGGCAGAGCTGCCCTGAGGGGGGGCCAACAGGAGGAGGAGCGCTTCCCCACACAGATTTCGCGCACAATGCGCTTCGGCCCCAAGGCCCACGTAGAGTGCGCCCGTTTCTCGCCTGATGGGCAGTTTCTGGTCACAGGCTCCGTGGATGGGTTCATCGAGGTGTGGAACTTCACCACTGGAAAGATCCGCAGAGATCTCAAGTACCAAGCACAGGTGAGAAGGCTTGCCGCAATAGATGCGGTGTTGTGCTGCTGAGGGCGAGGTTGTGAATACGATACCCAACTCCAGCAGCTGCGTTGTAAAGTTGGTGTGACACAAAAACACCTGTTTGCTTAGAGCTGGGTACACATTAAACACTCTGTGGTGCCACAATTTGTAGCCACATATACAGTCTACGCTCGTTACAACGGATCCGGGAACAACAGACTTCCGGTTACAACGGACCATATCCCTAGGTTTGTTTGGTCACCACGCATTTTAAATGGCATCCACTCCGCTCACAACGGACCCTGCTATAGCGGACTATCGGCTAGAACGGACTAAATTTAGGGCGAAAATTGTTTGGACTGAGCTTATATGGCAGAGTTACGCGGGGCCGACACCCAATATGCGTTTTTTTTTTCTACTTAGCCGGGAAACAATAGTATGTCTGGCAACGTTGTCGGCATCTAACGGGTCGCTGGCGCGGCCTTGTAATCGCAGCAAAGATCGCAGCACTTGTAAAGAACTCTTCTGACCCGCTATTAGAAGACGACAGTAGCGAAGAGACTGAAGCACCTGTTAAGCTTTCTTCGTCCCAGGCCATGGATTACATTGAGGCCCTGAAAGGATATGTCCTGCAGCAGCAAGGTGACTGCTCCGCGGAAGTTCTGCAGCTCACAGAAATGCAACACAAGGTGACCGCGTCTTCTCTGGCAGGAGCTAAGCAGGCCCTCATCACTCAGTATATATTGTGAAATAAAAAGTCATGTTCCATAAAGTTTCTTTCCTCGCATGCACCTTTCCCGTTCAATGAAAAAGGTAAGAATTGCCTCAAGCGGGGGGGGTGGTACCAGACCCTTGTGTACAAACTGAAGCTTGCGTGCGGCGTCAAACTGGTCTAATCTTTGATTCATGGCCGTAATTCGTCAGATTATGTCGTATCGGCTGTTCCACGGGCAAGAACGCGATTTTAAAAGCATATTACGTTCCGGTAACATTTTTATGTCGCACGATCGCCTCCTCCTCCCCCCCCCCCCCCTGCATACTTCGGATACAGCATACTTCGGATACAGCAGACGTTTTTCGCCGGATTATGAGGGTCCGTTATAACGAGCGTAGACTGTAGTAATGTCCCTCATAGCCCACAGTTCAGTTTTGCCACTAGTTCATCAATTATGAACTGGTGGGCACAGACATGAAAAACGCTTGGTAATGGCTAAGGTGGGCCAGGTTCTATGGACCATGAAGTACTAGCATAATAAAATGTGCATGAAAGACAACAAGAGGCACAGAAAATTTGAGTTCACACGCTTGTTTAGGCTACACTGAGTTTGCTTTGTGGTTTAGTTTTAGTTAGGATAAGTATACAGCTTCTCTCTAGAAATGTCTTCTGGAAGGTTCACAAAACCTCTCATTACTGTGGCCACATAGCAGTAAAAGCTATGACACCTAGCTCAAGCCCATTGCCGGGGTCATCATTTTGTGCCTGTTGTGCCACTGTTTCTGCCATATAGCTATGAGAATTCTAGTATGGCACATAATTGCTGTCAAATTAACTGGCGAGGCAGTTGGATTACTGGCTTCCACCAAGCGGAATGCAGTGTGTATGCTCATTTCTGGGGCAAAAGGTCCTTATTCCCCCCGGCCTAGGGTGCATGTGAAGTACAATGACATAACATACAGCCGAACCTCGATATAATGAACTTGGAACAATGTGTTATATTGGATATAACAAATTACGTTTAAAATTTGCTTGCTCATGCTTTATTTCACTCGAGTCGTATTCTTCTGCTACAATGAAACCAAAAATGTGCGATCCGACATGGTATTGTTATAGCAACACAAATTTTTATTTGCACATGGCTTAAAGTATGTACAGTCAAAAGTATGATTTTTCAGACTGCCTAAGGGCTGCGAAAACGTCAGAAAAAATAAATGCATGCTTTAACTGCCCTCAAGGGCTCAAATCACCACAGCCATGTACAAAATAGCTTTGAAGGTCTGCCAGTACTATTATTAGGAATCTCAGTGCTCGTAATGCGACAGGAGACGGCGTGTATAATTACGGAACACATTTTAGGTCCCATGACAGTGGCCACTTTGCACTCTTAGTGTGTTTCAATCAGGGGTGGGACTCCTGCGCCATTTTGATACAGACGCAGATTGCTGCGCAAACTGCACCAAACACAGAAAATTGACCGAAATTGCACCACGCTGCACCAGAACGGCTTCGGCATGTGTGCTTCGGCAGTGGCCGCGAACAGCGAGCTGATTCGTTCTCCTAAAAACAGTGCGGCCGTTCACACTCCACAGACCGCGCAACGGCGCTTCCCGCACAGTTTCTCGTGATTTTCGTGCTTTTAACACTGCACTTATTGGCGCTTCCGACAAGTGGCTGACATGCGCGCAGCCACTCTCGGCTGTTGTCACTGCTGTCGGAACGGCCAGGGCGGCTGTATTTAGAGTGTACTAGAATACAGTTGAGTGGGCCGAGCAGCATGGCGCTCCCTAGCTGAGGCGCAAAATTACGAAAAGCAGGCTTAGGGCACGGCGAGCGAACTAGACATTAGGGAGGCGCACGCTGCCGTGGGTTCAGCGGGCGGCTGTCTCTGCCCCCAGGGTGCCAGTATACTGTAAAAATATTCCAATCTGTTTTTATGCTCGCATCGGTGACGCCTGAGACATTTTGACATATCGTGAAGGGCTATTTGCGGATTTGGAATAAAAAGTCGCTGTTTTGCCCGAAAGGCGAAGCAACGATTGCGATAGCAAATTAGTAGATAGCTATACGAAGTAAGGATAGTAGTTTTATTGGCCGTATAAACTTGTAAACATTCGCTTTACTAACTAAATTAACAAGCATGGTGTCACGCGAACACAAGCAAACATGATTACGTTTCACTCGATGATCGCGGAAACTGGCTGTCTAAAAGCTGTAGTGAGGAAGCGCGGAAGCAGCAGCAGCGAGCGAATTGACCTTCGTGCTGCCTCTCGCTTCAACTCGAGCTAAGCGGTGAAAACACAGCGCACACAAAGCTATGAGCACTCGCACTCTGTCCGCATCGGAGATCGCTTCCAATATATACGCCCGCGCTGTCTCGCCATGCGCAGCAGCCGCCGGAGAACGCCTCCCTCCCCTCCCTCTCCTCCCCCCGCGGTTCCTTGCGCACGAACGAAGACAGCGCGTGAGACTGAGCTACCATTGTCGGCTCATCCTCGCACATACAGCATACGGCGCGCGGCGACGATGTTATCGCCCCTGGACTTTATACGGAACATCACGACGATGACGGCAGAAATGCGCTTGGAGTGTCTATATAATTAATTTCGCAATAAAGACAGATTGGAATAGTTTTACGTTATACCAACCCAGGCTTGACTGCGGCTCTCTGGGTCTGCGGTGACACATGGTGACCCAGAAATTATGTTAGCGCGTCGATTGGACCCATAATTTGAGAATATTTTCTGTTATCATCATGAGCGTCGGCGTGGGATTATATAGTTCGATTGTAGTTCCACCGATGTTTTCGGCTTTACAGGAAAACAAACGCCGTGCCGCCGCTCGACCCACTATTCCATATTCTTGTACGCTGTAGCTACAAAGCGTGCTTCTACTACACGCTTTGTGTTGGGTTATTCTGTTTCCATCGTGGTTTTGAAGTGTGCTGCCATATTCCGTTACTCCACAGAAATTCTGATTGGCCTGCTCCAAACTGCTCCAAAATGAAATTTACTCTTCTCCAAGTTGCTCCAAAATGCAATTTTGCCTGCTCCAAACTGCTCCAAAACGCAATTTTACTTGCTCCAAAAATTGCTCCAAAATGACTTTGGGCAGTCCGACCTCTGTTCAATGCACTGCTTATGCTTGACTGCATAACACTGTTGTATTGCGGCAAAGCTTACTTTCGGGAACTCTGCTTTTCGCGCTTCATTGGCGTCGGCGAGGATGACAAAGTTGGAGTCGGCACCATTGTTGACACCTAACAGCAGGAAACTTGATAGTGAACATCGAAGCAGCCAGGCCTAACGACAGTCTACTATGGCTGCTAGTGGATTGGCATGAGGCAGCGCTAGTTTGAGGCTGCGAGATAATTAAACTGGCAGCAATCATGACTTCAATTAATGCCGTTTCGGACTTGCCGCCACAGCAACTAGTCCGAGAAATTGGACAGTGAAGGTTTTCAGCGTCTGAAATTTCAGACATCATTATGCTTTGGCTCTATGCGATGCGTGAAGTATGGTATCAGAAGTAGTGGCATCTACGTGAAAATCCGAAATCAAATTTGAAATGCATGCCACAGTGACATTCAGTAGGCGGAGTGTTGTAGGCACGGCCCACTCTGCCGTAGCCTTCGCAGTGCGATTCATTGAAGAAGCACCGTGAAGGGGGTGTTTGATTGCCAATAACTCCGCTTCTGCTGGACACATTGAAGTGCTTTTTGCGACAAAGTACATGTATTTCTGAAGTAGTCTATTTTAAATTAAAATTCATTTCTCAACTTTGATAAAAAGTGGTTCAGAGCCCCTTAATAACAGTAGATATTAGAGAGATTACAGGCAAGAACGCATTGCAATGATAACAGGCCACAAAGCATGTTTGTACTTACATCCAAAAGTAATATGTAACATTATTTGTAATGTTGTTCAGTCTTTAAGACTTCAAAATTATATTTTTATTTACTGGGCATGCAAGGGCACATGAGTAGTAAACAGATCAGAAAAAGCTTGTTGTTTACTGTAATTGTAGGAATGGAATGGATTAGCTCAACCACTCCATAAGTGGCAATGGCCCAACTCTCAGCATTTTGAGGAGTTAAAAGGAGTGGAATTACAGCAATCTCAACTCTCCAGAGTGAAGTGGGAATTTAAATGGAGTGCCTCACTCTGCCCTCTGCTGTCAATATGTTCACGCCTCTAGATCTCCTCAACCCCAGAACCATAGAACTCTGGCTCACATGCATGTCCATGCATGGCTGCAGTAGTGGAATTCTGATCCATATGTGGTCCCCCTCATGTCCCAAAAATCTGTCGGTGACTGTACTCAGTAGTAGCAACTTAAGTGGCACATTGTGGGTGTTGGCATGTGGGAGACTACGCAGGCGAGTGTAGTCGCTTGTCGTTTTATGCCAGGTATCCTGGTACACAAAAATTTCAGGGGAGGCACGTGCCTGGTATGCCCCCACCCCTGGCTATGCCCTTGGTTTCAACATGATAGGCACACTTGAAAGAAACCAGAGAAACAAAGATACATCAAAACAAGCGCATTCTGCCTGAAGTGTTTCTCATAGTAGTGGAATCTCGATGATACGATCACGACTAATACGAATTTCCGGATGATACGAATTTTTCTGTGGTCCCGGTCGTGCCCCATTACTTTGCAACGTGCTACAGAACGGTTGTTGCGAATCGATTTTCGACCCGCGTCAGTTGATATGAATAAACGCCACCCCACCGACGGCTGCGAAAGAGAACAGCGTGCAGTCATGCACTTTCTCCCTTTCTCTTTTGGTGCGGAGGTGCGGACGCGGTGCCGGACAGCGCAGAGGCCGCAACTGGGCTCGAAGAGTTTGAAGCAGTGGCGCTTTTGTGCTTTTCCTTCTTTTCCGCGTGCCGTCGGCACAATGGCTGCTGTGCTTCGGGCCGCGTTCTTTGTGTTTGCGCCATTTTTCCTATTTGCAGCGAGCTATGTCTACCAAGATACGATCTCAGCTGATTCGTGCGACCGTACGCCGAGGCGCAGGAGCCTCCGTTATTGCGTCTTCCGTCGACTGCGTTATCGGTGCTGATGGCACAGGGCGATTGTCGGTTTCGCTGCTGGAGTCACACGGTGCAAAGTAGCGCGGCATGTTCAGTCGGGTGCTCCTCCGCTTCTCCCGCTAATCGCCGTATTTTTCTTGCCGTAGGAGGCTTACACTTCCGTATTCCGAAGGCATGCTTCGTCCAAAATTTCTTCTTCAACGAGCGATGATCCATCACTAACCTGGCAGCTCTCAGCTATCCGAATTCTGCGTGTCAAGTGAAGACGCCGGCGTGGTTTACGAAGTAGACAGCTGCGGTTGCCATCTTGCCCCTGCCACAGCAGCAACCAATGGAGAGACGCCTTTCAGCATGGCAGCCAATCGGAGGCCCGCTTTCATCGGAGGGCACGTGTGACTGCCTATCGCAGACCCGCGCTTCCTTTGTGTTTGTGCGTTTGTTACAAGATGGCGATGATGGACGAATTGAGAAGTGGAACGTCTAAACTTTGAGCTTTCGAACAATACCAAGATGGCGGCGCTCCGTGTCTCCGTGAACTGCAGTGATTTTGCGCGATTGAAAGCTGTTTTCTCACCCTGCGCACTAACGAATTAATCTTTTTCGGCCACTTTTAGTGTGTTTTCAGCCAAACCATTTTGATACAGCATAGATTAGGCGTTGCAGATACCGAAACGCGTGGTTTTCAAAAATCGATTTTACCCGCGATTTTTGCAATCTGATCCCCGCGTCCCCCCTTAATTTGGCTAGCTTTAATTGTGTTTTGATGATATGAATTTCGGCTAATACGAATATGTGACCCTGTGAGATTCGTATCATCGAGATTTCACTGTACTTGTTTGTATCCATAAGTGACTCAGTTTGTTTCTGCTGCTCTCTCATCACTCATCACTGAGTTTCGATGACGCCGCATCTTCTCACTTACGGGCTTGTGTTGCAAGCCAATCTTCGCTGTGTATTGGCACTTCTATGGTTCACGTTTCTGGGCAAGATGTTTGTTGTGCTTGTTTATAGTGCTCCTCAGTGCACCTCTACCTGATATTGTTCTGTATCATGTTTGCAAGTTTGCATGTGCTTGCATTCTAAAGCACGCTTTGCTCCATATCTAAGGTGTTCCTGCTCCACTCGATGCTGCTGTATTTTTTGGACTCTGTACACACTCTGGGAAAGAAAAGTTTGCTTTAATGCATGTTCTTAATTTGGCAGGTTATATATGTTTACATCAATTGCTGGGGTATGCATGAGGAGGAGACAGGCGCTGCCAGTCATTCAGCACTTCAGAAGCAGACAAAATGGCCATGTCCACTGGTGAACACTTACAGAATACCCCCCTCCCCCAGGTTGGCACTATCTCTGAGATCGGCATATTGGGCAAGGGAACGGACAATACAGTAGAACCTCGTTCAAGCGTTTTTGAAAAAAAAAAAAAAAGCACAAGAGAAAACATACGATCCAAAGTCACTACAAATTTTGACTGACTAAACTGTAGTTGACATCTACGTAACGCTTAAGCGTTACGTAGAATCATTGCGGCGCGAGATGCACATTGTCGTTTTCCTATTGCGTAGGGTTTTAAGAAAGCGAATAAAAACTGAGTTCATGCCGGTGTTGTGACGTGAGAGGAACGGGCGGGCAAGTATTGAGCAGAAGCTGCTGCGGCGAGTGGCTACGGTTCTCATCACGTGCCTCGTGCCTTCTCTTGTTTACGTGGGATCTAGCGGCCGGAAAATGCATCATACGATCGCAGTTTGGCAGTGTACCGAACATTAGTGCAAAAGTTCCTGTTTTCTGAGAACATGTGAATCAGTAAAAAAAGAAGCAAAACTGTATAGGGTCATTTTTTGTGTTCCTAATAGAGAATGTTGGATTAAATCGGTTAAATGGGATTGTATCAACGAGGTTATACTGTAGCTGCAAAGTGGGGGGAATAGGCAAAGAAAGCTTCGCTGTAATACATTCAAGCAGCTACATTTGTATGCAGTCAGATTCACCTTTGATCAAGTGCAAAGTAGTAGTCTATTATTTTCTGCTTTACCTTTGGATCATAAGTACAGTTCTTGATCCTAGTATGTGTTCGGCACTCTATTTGTGATCGCAACAGTTTCATTCAGGGGAGTCGCAAGAAATGATGATGCCAAAATTTTTTTCATTGTGAGCCACAAATCTCACTTAATGCGAGTGTGTTGGTGCGGTACTACAGTGAAACCTTGTTAATTCAGATTTCACGGGAACGAAAAGAATGTCCGACTTACTGAATGTCGAATTATCGAGAGTGTCAATAAAACAATAAATGCTTACTGCTTCAACACACATTCATTTACTGAATGAATGAGCAAATCCTGTTTCTGTTGTGCTCAAAAGCAGTGCGGAAGCTGTAATTCTCGTCATCTCGTGACTGATGGGCTCTTGCAGCGGCAATGGCTTCACGACTTCCTTTGCAGCGCGGTCGCGGTGCGCACCTTCATCTGAGACACGCTTATCACTACAGCGCGCATATCCTGATTATTTTTTTCACCATTGAGCTGGTTGCCAACAGATCGTGCGTCCATCACATGTAGCTGATGCTTTTCATCCTCAACAGCTTTGCACTAAGTCAAAACGAAACTACCCGTTTCCCGCAACAACTGCGGACGATACCGCGACCGCTGTCGATGTGATCATGGATGGCGACTGCGCAGTTGTGAAGGCACCTGGCCAACGCGGTGTTATAAGCGTCGGTAAATGCACCAGTAAAGGCTTTAAAGGCACAGATAGGCATGAAGCGTTCTGGCATTGCTGTCATTGATGTATGATTTCTGCTGATGACTGTTGTGATGCGGACTCCGTCGCTTCGTTTCAGTTGGACGCTAGCGCCGTTCTTGCTCTTTTGCGTCGCACATTTGCGGCACTCGCCAAGCTCCGAGAGCTGTCCGAATTAATGAGAGTTTATTGTATTAAATGATGCATACCCCTGCCAGGACTAGAGGATGATTTTGAATTATCCGATTTTCTGTATTCACTGAGTGTTGAATTAATGAGGTTTTGCTGTATATTTGAGTTCCATTATGGGCGTCAGTCAGCCTCTAGAGTCTGTAAAGGAGTACGTTTATCTTGGTCAATTTACTCACAGGGGACCCAGATCATGAGAAAGAAATTCACAGAAGAATAAAATTGGGTTGGAGTGCATACGGCAGGCATTGCCAAATCCTGACTGGGAGCTTACCACTGTCGTTGAAAAGAGAAGTGTACAATAATTGCATTCTACCGGTGCTAACATATGGGGCGGAAACTTGGAGGTTAACAAAGAAGCTCGAGAACAAGTTAAGGACCGCACAAAGAGCAATGGAACGAAAAGTCTTGGGACTAACGTTAAGAGACAGGAAGAGAACGGTGGGGATCAGAGAACAAACGGGGATAGCTGATATTCTAGTTGACATTAAGCGGAAGAAATGGAGCTGGGCAGGCCATGTAATGCGTAGGATGGATAACCGATGGACCATTAGGGTTACAGAATGGATACCAAGAGAAGGGAAGCGCAGTCGAGGTCGGCAGAAAACCAGATGGGGTGATGAAGTTAAGAAATTTGCAGGCGCAAGTTGGAATACGCTAGCGCAAGGCAGGGGTAATTGGAGATCGCTGGGAGAGGCCTTCGTCCTGCAGTGGACATAAAAAAATATAGGCTGATGATGATGATGATGGGCGTGCATTGATGATTTCTTGTTTCATCTTTTCAGGACAATTTCATGATGATGGACGATGCTGTGATTTGCATCTGCTTCAGCAGGGATTCTGAAATGCTGGCTTCTGGAGGGCAGGATGGCAAAATCAAGGCAAGGCTGAATGTTGTGTGTTGCGCTGCAATTCCGGCATTGAATGCTGCTTGTAGTTGATGTTTCTTTGGTGACTTGCACATGCGAATTCCTTTGTTGGTACTTATTACATATACTAGGGGTGTGCCCAAAGTGCAACAAGGCACTTTTGACTCCTTCACGCAGTGAGAACCCTAGACACATATTAAAGGGACGAAAAAGAAACTTAGAAAATGGGTGCGAGCTGTGGCTTGGTGTTCATGGTACTACTAGCACAATGTGCCAGGAAAGATTGCACTAGCATTGACCTTTTACAAAGTGTTTTCCGAATTCACAACATTCCGTCATAGTAGGGCAACTGCAGTGATCTTGTATTGCCTCCGAGATAATGGCACACTTTTGACTGGGTGCACCGTGTGTGGCATAACCTAACCTTGAAAACCATAATTTTGCTGTACTGCGTTCATTACCGCTTGCTGTCAGGAATGTGCTGAACAACTTGTTTACAAGCAGAGAATGCATTGCAAAAATAACCCTCGTTCCTCTCCATAAAATTTTCACCACCGAAGTCCTGGCTGAGGGTGAACTTTCCCAGAAACGTGCAATAGCATTCATAAGCCAAGGCAACAATTTGTGCAACAAGGCATGGGAAATGTTCCAGAAACCATTGGTGACGTTTAGTGATGTCATGTGTGGACACTATCAATGAAACATCAGTTCGCCAAAATTGTTGCTTTTCAGCATTCCCACTGTCTGCAGTTTAGGTAACTTAGGTTAGGTTACTGCATGTTAGTGATCTGTATTTGTGAGCTTTTGGGAAACGGATTGCGTACAGCTAAATGTGTCACTGTGCAGGTGTGGAAGATCCAGACGGGCCAGTGCCTGCGGCGCTTTGAGCGTGCCCATTCCAAGGGTGTCACCTGCCTCAGCTTTTCTCGGGACAGCAGTCAGCTGCTCAGTGCCTCCTTTGACCAGACCATTAGGTGAGCATTGCACACCAAAGGCCTTAATGGAGATGATTACAGTCCACAGCCTGGTGACTTTGACAAAGAGAAGTGTTAAGTAAAATAAATGAAAAATATGTCTGCAATTTCAAAAAATTATGCAGATCTCACTTAATATGGGAATTGAAGTTATGTGAAGTGGCGTGTGTTGAATATGGGAATTGAAGTTATGTGTGCAGTGGCGTGTGTTGACCGGCTCTTTGACTTTCTCAGTGACTTCGAGCAAGCGCTCATTGTGGAGCTCGGACATGCTGAGGCTCAAAAGGAATATGGGCTTGCCTAGCTGCTCGATCATGACGAACATGTTCCCCTTGCTCTGCGCCAAGTTGTACCCCAGTAATGTCCCATGCTCAAGCTGCTCAAGTATCCCTCTGAAGAACGCAGTGCCCGAGTTGATGCATTTCTCGACGAAGCTGCAGTTTTCAAAGAGCTTCTTTGAGAGCGTCAGGAGCTGGTTGGCATGCATGGGGTGGGAAACTTTCTTTTGAATCTCTGTTTTTGCGGAGACATCCACTGTCTGGTTTTCCACAGCCGACATACCAGAATCTTCTTATGCATGCCAGCTGGCTTGGTGCAGGTAGTGCATGAGAATCGGAGGCAAGAGTTGGATGACGGAGCTCGAATGTTGACGATGCCGTGATCATGCTGGCAACGTCAACATGAACATACACCTATCAGCTCAAGTTGTTATGCATTGCCAGCTCTGCTACCATGGAAGCTAGACAGACAGACCAACAGCTGAGTGTGCATGCATGTGTGTGTGTGTGTGTGCATCAAATTGCCTGAAGTTCGCAAAGAATATTTTGCATGAAAAGACAGAAAAATAATTTCATCTTTGCACTGCGCATGCCTGCATCAGCTGCGCATCACATTCGAGTTGGCAGTGGTGTGCTGTGTAGCGTAGTCTATTGCGGCCGTCATGGGGTGTCGCGACGAGCCCTTTTCCCGGTGCAACACTCGGCTTTTGGCCGAGGCTTAGCTCTCTTGGCCTCTCCACTGTGTAACTTCCAGCGTGCTAGCAGAGATGAAAAGAAAAAGAAAGCGATAACTCCAATTATAGTTGAAGGATACGAAACATTTTTGGGCCATGAGATTCATGAGGTGTGACGTCCTCTAATAGTGAGGCCATTCTATGATTACAGTGGAACCTCGATTACACGTCCCCCGGTTATGTGATGACCTGCATTTTACAATGAATTGGTTTGGTCCCGGCAAAACCCCTTATAGAAATAATGTATTAATAACCTCGATTATACGACGCAATTTTACGCCGACCCGCCTCGTACGACGCCTCTCTGGTGCCGTCCGAAAAAAAAAAAAATTCTAAGCAGACGCAGCTTGGCACATAAGCACCACTGCAGGCAGCTGATAACGGGTGTGCAATACCATGTTTACCCTAATGTAACGCGACTGCGATTGTAACGAGAGGGGCGACTTTCCAGTCACGCGAAATGAAGAAAATAAGACCGCTAATGTAATGCGAGATGAACGGAAAAAGAAATGGTACCTTTATTCAAGGAATCACAATTAAAAAACGTTCTCTTCACTCATCATGGTCGCCTGACGAGGAGACGGAGCTTTCCTTAAGCAGTCTTCTCGGGCGATCACTTTCGTGAAATTTCGCGTGATCGGCACTGAAAGCGTCCCCGACAAGTGTTTCTGGCGCTGTCCTAAGCTCACAATCAGCGCCAAGAGAGATGTTGGCAGTATAATTCTAGGGTGCCGGGAGGAGCCGAGTCTCGCGAAAGCGAAACTATCTCCAAAAGTGATCTCCCGAGAATTGTCATCTTCCGTGCCATCGAGCTTGTTTGAGAATAAAGTACTTCTTAAAAGAGCGCACAATCATTTCATTCGGGGTCAGTACCAGGCCACTTCATGTTGCACAGAGCCTTCCCAACTGTCCTCGCATTTAAAGTGGGCCTGCCGCTGGTCCGGCCATCCGCAAATCGACTCCTTGATGTCGAGACACCGAGCCGCGGCGGACTTTTCCAGCCATCTCGGCCATCAAATTTGCTCGTCTCTCAAAGCGACCGTCATACCAAATGCGCTACGTCGTGAATAAACGGAGTCGAACCGCAAAAGGCCGTAGAGTCGAACCGCAAAAGGCCGTAGGGTATTGCAGCATTGTAAACAATCGCAAGCACAGCAAAATCAGCGTCGATTCCATCAAAATCAAGTTCTGACTTCGATTGACTTGTCCATGGATTGGATCGAGACGTAAAGTTACAGGTTGCCAACGTAACGCTAAAGATTGTACAATTTAGATTATTTGTTTTAAGATGATAAATTTTGCTGTTATTCAAATGTAACGCGATGAGTTCAAGCAACGAAAATCATGAAAAGAAAAACCTCGCATTACAATCGAATAAATACGGTAAGCGCGATAGTGTTTAGGGCCCCGTGTCGCAGAAAATCGGGCGTCCGCAATCAGCATGTGATCATGGGTGGCGGAGAAAATCGTCCAACCACATCGACCGCGCAGGCCTTCCACGTGGTGCAAGGTTTTGGTGAAAAAAAAAATAATTTCTCACAGTGAAATCCGTCAGAAAAATGGTAAAGTACGATATACCATTCGGCGTCAGATTCGCCGTTGGATTGTTTGCCAATCGGCGTTGGATTGTAATTTCAATGTACGAGAAAACCTAATTCTGCTACGAGAAAAGTCAAACACAAACCCCTTTTCCAGCATTTCTACCAGACCTATGCACGTCAGGGCAATAGCAAATAATAAAATAATAAAGAATGGTGCTAGGGCCTTCACATTTTAATATATGACCACTTATATTGCCCCTGGAAAAATGTCTTTCCAGCAATGCATTTCAGTTTAAAAGTGAAGCCGACTTTAAGGGGATCGGTGTAAGCTTGGTCTTTGTAAGCTGGTTTTCCCACGCTCAGGGTTGCAGTGAATGAAGCCTACTTGCCGTATGCGAACGATGCGATGCGAACGGGTCCCGATAATGCTATCACATTCTCCTCTTAAAGGCGAAGCTTAAGCGTACTCCAATTTTTAAAATAATTTGATCTACCTTCCTTGGAAGCAGTGCAGGTTCGTGCCGCAGGCTTATTCAGGCGATCTGTACCCATTTTTGGGCAAGACTCTGCCGATATTCTTCGTTTTTACATTATACCGGATTATATAACGGTTTTTCGTGGTCCCCTCAAAGTCGTATAATCGGGGTTCCACTGTAGTTAGAAAAATGTTTTAGGGCCCTTTTAATCAATCCAGCAAACAAACAACTATGGTGCACTGAATTGGCCTTGATGGTTGCGTTCACCAAGTGCTATGCGCATCTTACAGGTTGCAGTTACACTGGTCCAAATTGTGAACACTGTAAGGTGCCACAAACACTTGCACATTTGTTTTGCATTTGTCCTTCGTATGCATGTAAATGGCAGAAGCTGGTCTTTAGCAAACCACTACCTGACGACTTTCTTTTGGGTTCTTGGCCTGATAGAAGCAGCACATCCATGATAATAAGTGCAGCTCTAGCCTTTCGACAAGTCACTAGACTGTCCACATGGATTTAGAGATGCCGCAATATGGTGGACTTGTATAATCAATGCTTAGGTTGAATTTTTGTGTTTGCACACTCACAGGATCCACGGCCTAAAGTCTGGGAAGCTGCTAAAGGAGTTCCGTGGCCACACCTCATTTGTGAACGATGTCATCTTCACACCTGAAAGCCACCACCTGCTCAGTGCCAGCTCGGATGGCACGGTCAAACTGTGGAGTGTCAAGAGCACCGAGTGCTTGAGCACCTTCAAGTCCCTTGGTGCAGCTGGTGGCATGGCTGGTGCAATGGGTAGTGACATCACTGTGAACTCAATCCATGCTCTGCCCAAGAATCCTGAGCACTTTGTCGTCTGCAACCGTTCAAACACAGTCTCCATTATGAACATGCAGGGACAGGTAAGATAATGGCTGAAGTCCCTATTGTGCTTATGGCAGCATGTGAGATGTGATGACCAGAGGCATTGTGCTGTGGAGGTGTAACCTAACACAATGGGAGAGCTGAAACAGCTTTGGGCTAGTAGTTTTTTGAACATGCATGTCGCATTTGTGAGGTGAACATTCTGAATGAGTTCCTTTCATTTTAACCTCTAATCACCCATTCCCTCATCAGCTCCTTACTGCTGAAATCTTGCTTAGAATTGAATTGCCACAATTGCCTTGGGTGGACCTTGTTCTGTTTTGCCACCTTGCTAATTTTCCATTACTTTATTTCCAATATAGCTCTGAACATGGTCATTGAGATGGAACGATTGTTAGAGCATACAACCAAGTAGTTTCTCGTCTACCCATAATAGAGAACATATAATGATCAAAACTTGCTGGCGCTTTTGCAAAATCATGCAATTCTTTACAACCTCACAGCAACAGAAAGCTGCCAGTGGCTAAGTTTCCTGTCCTCCTGCAGCATTTTTTTTTTGTCACAAGGAAAAAATTGTGTGCTTTGACAACTTGCAATAATTTGAACTCCCAGAGACTGTGGATGTTAGTTTGAATTACCTGAAGTTGAATGCGATACAGTGTGAAAGATAATTATAAGTTAACACAGGAGCAGCTATGCATACGGAAGGAAAACTGACCATTGCTGAGTTACGTTGCAGAGTCCTCTTGCCTACAAACTGCATTGTCAAAGCTGTAATTCCATGACCAAGGCAGTGGTACTACCTTGCAGTGATGTCCAGCAGTATAATACACTACAGCCTTAAAGGGACACTAAACGAAACTATTAGGTCAATGCAGACTGTTCAAATACTAGTCCACAAACCTCATAGCGCTTGTTTCGTGCCAAGACGACTTTGTTAAAGAGAAAATCGCCGCCCCCGAGCGGGGGAGCACTTATGTTGCATACGCCATCACCGCCCTTTGAGTAAAACGGTGCCCGACAGGCGGCGCTGTGATTTCTTGCACAAAACTCAAACTTGCGGCCATAGCGAAGCCAAAACAGAGCATAGGATACGGTGCTGCAGCTGCGTTTTGTCAAGTGGTGTGCACCGTTCGGGCATCCCGTGACATCACATAGACGTGGAAATCTCTGCTACTTGCAGTTTCTGTGAGTTTTGCGAGGCAGCAAAACAAGCGCAGCCATGCGCGATAACGAAACTACTGAAACGCGAATCTGCTGGTGGTGCAGAGTCAAGTGAAAACGAAACCTTTCGACTGCCCACCTCGTCAAGCGTAACATGAATGACTTCTTTTTTTTCTAAATATTGAATAAAACTGGACAAGTATAATTTTCTACCGTCTTATAATGCAGTGCAATTATCTTTTTATTATTGCAATTGCAATTATATGGACACACCAGGCAGATTTCTGCCGTCGCTGTGAGGTTCCGTATAAAGTCCAACGGCGATGAAATCATCGCCGTGCGCCGTATGCTGTATGTGCGAGTGAAAGCATGCGAGAGTGAAATGGCGATTGCGGCTTAAGCTTGCGCAAGCAAGGGAGGGAAGCAGGAAGGAAGCGCACTGTAATTTGTCGTGT
The DNA here is from genome assembly GCF_013339745.2 of Dermacentor silvarum. Classification (NCBI taxonomy): domain Eukaryota; kingdom Metazoa; phylum Arthropoda; class Arachnida; order Ixodida; family Ixodidae; genus Dermacentor; species Dermacentor silvarum. The sequence goes on along the minus strand of NC_051159.1, from coordinate 176,036,032 downwards.
GCAACGCTCCGGGGGCAGGGTAGGGAGAGGGGTGCATGTTCTACTCCTGGCGGCAGCGAAAACAGCGCACGGCGGACTGTACTTGACGCAGATGACTTTCAAGATGGCGCAGGCTCTGGGAGGAGGATAGGGGGGGGTTCCACGCCAGGTGGCCGCACGTGCCCGCGCGGGCCATTGTATCTTGAAAGCCATCTGCATCGAGGACAGAGTCTGCCGCACGCTGTGTTTTTGCGGCTTTGTTAGCATTGATGCGAGAGGCGGCACGAAGGTCAATTCGCTCGCTGTGTCCACGTTTCTTAACTAGCGTTTTGACTGTGAGTTTCCGTGGTCATCAAGTGAGATGTGTTCGTTTGCTTGTGCATGCGTGACACCATGCTTGTTCATTGAGTTACTATGCCTATGTTTACAAGTTTATATGGCCGATAAAATTATTATCCTTAATTTGTGAGAATACGCCTGAGACGAAGGCAGAGCTCTTGTATTGTCACACAGCGCGAGACAGCCCACGAACACCAACCTGACAAAATGATGATGATTATGAGGATGGGTATATACACATGAAGACGATGATGAACTGCACAGTTCACACTAACTTCCCACCCCTCACGAAAGCGGCCGGTAAGGCATCGAGTCAGAAACGGGTCGGAATGCCGAAGATACGGATTCAGGCGAGAGACGTGAACAATTTCAGTGCTGCGGCAACGGCGGTCAGTAACCGAGGTAACAGGAGCTACGCGATAGTTCACGGCAGATGTTCTTTGAAGCACGGTATATGGGCCGTGATACCTGTGAAGAAATTTTTCACAGAGCCCTGGCACTCAAACAGGTGTCCACAGGAGCACTTCGTCGCCTGGGAGGAACGAAATGACACGACAGGTCGCATCACAACGGACTTTCCTCTTGTCCTGAATGGTCGCGGTGTGGGCACGCGCAATTTCGCGGCAGTGGGCGGCGAACTCCTTTGGTAGAGATGTGGATGGAACAGAAGGCGTAGAGAGAAAGGTGGTGTCCAAAACAAAAGACGGTGCATGGCCGTACACGAGGTAAAAGGGGCTGTAGTTTGTTGTGCGTTGAACGGCAGTATTATATGCAAACGTGACGAAAGGAAGTACAGTGTCCCAGTTTGTGTGGTCGGGTTTCACATACATGGAGATCATGTCGGACAGAGTTCGATGGAAATGCTCGGTAAGACCATTGGTCTGGGGATGGTACGCAGAGGTGGTCTTATGAATGGTGTTTGAGGCTTGCAGGACTTCAGCAAGAACATGGGAAAGAAATGTCTTGCCACGGTCACTTAGAAGAACACGAGGCGCACCGTGGCGCAAGATTATGGCTTGCAGGACAAACTCGGCGACCTCAGAGGCCGCACCAGAAGGAAGAGCTGCCGTCTCAGCGTAGCGAGTGAGATGGTCCACTGCGGTGACAATCCAGCGGTGACCCGCGGGTGTAAGCGGAAGGGGTCCGTATAAGTCGATGCCCACGAATTCAAAGGGAATGGACGGGCACGGCAATGGTTGTAAAGGGCCGGCGGGAAGAGAGGTCGAACGTTTTCGATGTTGGCATGACGCACATGAACTGACGTACTTGGCAACACTAGTAGACAGGCCAGGCCAGAAACAGCGAGTCTTAATGCGGTCAATGGTTTTATGAAATCCTAAGTGGCCAGCCGTTGCGTCGTCGTGAAAACCTTGTAAAATTTGCAGTCGAAGTGAGCGAAGGACGACTGGGACCCATCGGTGACCGGTAGGGTGGTAAACTTGCCGCAATAATGAGCCATCATGAAGTTTAAACTGTGCCAGTTGTCGTCTTAAGCGGCTGTTGGGAGGATGGAATAAGCCAGTGAGCCGGTCGATAATTGTGCGGCAGTACATATCTGCACGTTGGAGGGAGGCGAGGTCTTCTGAGGACAGAATGTCGACCGAAGTCACGAACCTTACCGGGGCCATGGTTGGCTGGGCGGTGCCGAACGGAGGGAATGTGAGACATGGGCATTTGGCGACAGCAGGCAATGAGATAAAGCGTCAGCATCTTGATGTTGCCTGCCAGACCTATATGTGACAGTGTAGTCATACTCCTGCAAACGCAGAACCCAACGGCCGAGGCGTCTGGACAAATTCTTCAGGGAGGACAACCAACCAACACAGAGCATGGTGGTCAATCACAATTGTGAATTGGCGGCCATATAAATAGGGGTGAAACTTTTGTATGGACCATACGATGGCGAGGCATTCTTGTTTGGTGATAGTATAGTTTCGCTCAGCAGGAGAAAGAGTACGACTCGCGTAGGCCACGACTTGCTCTTCAGACACGTGGTTCCGCTGCAGCAGGACAGCGCCTATTCCATGCCCACTGGCGTCAGTGTGGAGGATAGTAGAGGCTGTGGGATCAAAGTGACGAAGCACTGGTCCTGATGTGAGGCATCGCTTGAGGGTGTGAAAGGCGGCTTCACATTCATCCGTCCAGGTAAAGGGTGTGGTTGTGGTCAGGAGTTTATGAAGAGGAGCTGCGATAGTCGCGAAGCCACGGACAAAGCAGCAGAAGTACGACGCTAATCCGAGAAAGCTGCGAAGGTCTTTAGGTGTGGTTGGTGTTGGGAAATGCTGTACAGCAGCGACCTTGTCGGGATCTGGCTCAATGCCGTGCTTGCTGACCACGTGACCTAATACTTTGATGCTGCGGCTCGCAAATCGACACTTCTTAGTGTTGAGCTGGAGACCGGCCTTGGCTAGACACGTGAGAACGTAGTCTAAACGTTCTAGGTGCTGGGAGAAGCTGGACGAAAAGATGACAATGTCGTCCAGGTAACATAGGCAGGTTTTCCATTTGAGGCCGCGTAGTACGGTATCGATCATTCGTTCAAATGTGGCTGACGCATTCCACAGACCAAAAGGCATTAGGTTGAATTCGAAAAGGCCATCAGGTGTTGCAAACGCCGTCTTCGCTTTGTCGGGCTCATGCATCGGAATCTGCCAATATCCAGAACGCAAGTCGAGGCTCGAAAAGTATTCGGCACCTTGTAAGGTATCCAGAGCATCGTCAATACGGGGGGCATAGGATATACATCCTTACGGGTAATTTTGTTTAGTGCCCTATAATCGACGCAAAAGCGTACCAAACCGTCCTTTTTTTTTACTAGGACAACAGGAGATGACCAAGGGCTTGCTGAAGGCCTTATAAACGTTCCGTGTGAGCGTGTCGTTGACTTGGTCTTCTATAACTTTCCGTTCAGCAGACGATACACGGTAAGGGCGGCGACGAATGACGCGGGATCCGTCGGTTTCGATGTGATGAGCGGCCACGGTTGTTTTACCTAAGCCATCCGAACACACGTCAAAGCAAGATTAGTGTTTCCTTAAGATGGTCAGCAAGGCATCAGTCTGAGTTGGGCTCAGATCTGAACTCACAGTGGCCCTGAGAGCACTGGGTGAACCGTCCGTGGGCGTACACTCGGCGAAGGAGGAAACAGGCGAAGCAGTGACGACACATACTGGTGCTGTGTCGATAAGCATGGCAACAGTGGACCCCTCCGGCAGCAGAAGTGGCTCTGATGTCGTGTTGTAGACGGTCACACTGGCGCAGCCGCGTGAGAAACGCACTAGACAAGAAGCGATGGCGATTCCCAGGAAGTTGCAGCGCTGAGAAGGGGAAACCACTGCGACGCCGTCTATATTTTCGCTAGATCTAATGGTGAGAATGCGGGCTTGGCTGAGTGGAAGAAAATCTGCTGCTGTGACAAGGTGCGGCGGCGAGGAATTGGCAGCGTCAGAGAGCTCGGTGTCCGTGATATGTATAAGTGGTTGTCCGCACGAAATGACAGCGATGCAGCTGACAAGAAATCCCAGCCTAAGATGATCGGATGAGTGCACGACGAAAGCACAGTAAACTGTATATGATGGTGAATGCCGTCGATGAGGACACGAGCAGTACACTGTCTGGTAGGGTAAAGCGGACTGTCATTGGTGCCACTTAAGACCGGACCAACATATGGAGTTTGCACTTTTCATAGATGGAAGCATAGGTCGCGATGAATAACAGAGATGGCGGCGCCAGTGTCAATAAGAGCGTCGACAGAAACACCTTCCACACAAACAGCGAGTAAATTAGTGGGGCGAGCAGGAGGAATTGGGACAGTTCGCAAACAAGCAGTTTCTCCTCCAAAAACTGCAGCGTCTAGTTTTCCGGATGGTTGTCGAAAGAAGTGGAGGCAGGACGCAGGGGCGATGAAGTATGGCGGAACGGAGACGGGGAACGACGGCGGAGTGAGCGAGAAGACCAGGACATGTTTTGGGACAACTGAGGTGAGGGCGAGTGACGTGACGAGGATATATAGGGTCCTGGAAAGTAGGCGTCTGATCTGGGGGGCACATAGTCTCTCTCAGAGGCGGAATAGCCACGTCGTTCATTATGCTGGCGCCGGCGGCAGAAACGAGAGATATGACCACGTATGCCACAGTAAAAACATACTGGGCGGGAAGGGTGCCAGGTAGAGTCGTATGGTTGCACAGGGGCCTTCGCTGCCATCGAGGCCAGGTGGTCGCAGACAACGGTGGCAGGTGCAGATGGAACTGGGACCACAGGCCACGAAGTAATCTCGGCGTAAGAAGGTGCACAAACAGGCGCAGGGGACCGGGAATGTGTGACACTTGGCATGGACGCCAGTTCTTCTTTAATGATCTCGCGCAAATTGGGAGGAGGAGTGCGCAAAGACGCAATGGCGGTGTTGGCCGGAGCATGGCCGTGAAGCTCTCTCGCATAATGATGCGGATGAGCGCTCACAATTCGTCGTTGTCGGTAAGGTGAGCATCGCAGGAGGCGCGTGCAAGTCGTTGGAAAGTCGTGATGATGTCACTAACGGAAGTGGGGTTCTGAATAACAAGGGCGTGAAAAGCAACGGAGTTGATGCCCTTCAGGATATGGTGGATACGTTCCACTTCGGGCATGTCACTCTGAGCGCAACGGCAGAGAGCCAGAACGTCTTCAATGTAAGAGGTATAGGATTCCTCGGCTCCCTGGATGCGGGTAGCGAGCTTTTGTTTCGCTACTTCGGAGCGCCCAGCAGATGTGCCAAATCAGGGAAGTCGCGCTCATGGTTGAAAGACCAAGTTCGGGCGACCTGCCTCAGGTAAAAAGGCAACATTGCGGAGCTTGTGTGACTCGTCATACTGGTCAAGCCAATCTTCCACGTCTTCGCCGCGAAGGCCAGAAAAAACCTGAGGGTCGCGTTGCGGTGTGGTGACAGACCAAATAGGCCCAGCTGGTGGAGCTGAGGTGGTGGCAGCAGTGGATGTGGTGGTTTGTGCCATGACTGGTGTTGGCGAGCACAACCGTTGACCAGAGCAGAGCTCCAGGGGTGACCGGTAGAGCAAGAGGACGGGGATATCAACGCACGCTCCACCACTTGTGAGACGACGCCCGGGACGAAGGCAGAGCTCTTGTATTGTCACACAGCGCGAGACAGCCCACGAACACCAACCCGACAAAATGATGATGATTATGAGGATGGGTATATACACATGAAGACTATGATGAACTGTACAGTTAGCGCTCACAATATATATATTGCCACGAGACAGTGGAGGGGCTGCTACTGTCGGTTGGACGAAGACCACAGCGACGAAGGAGCCAGTGGCGCGTGACAGCCTTGCATCCGTCGCGGCTGCTTGTCCAAACCTTGTATATAGAAATACTTCCTAAATAAACGTTATCCCCGTAACATCTTTTGTGCTGGGTAAACCTGCCAGCGTGCCGGCTCCGTCAACCAAGCACGGAATTTCGAAGCAGTCGCTGTCTTGGTTGCTCCGCGATTACCAGTGAAGTGCCGACGGCGCAGCAGCCACCGGCTCCTGTGATTCTTTTGTACCCACAAGACACGAGAACCTTTTCTGGCACAGATGGCTTGGATGTCGAAGACTGGATCGACATGTATGAACGCGTCAGCAACCACCACAGGTGGGACCCCACGGTTATGTTAGCCAATGCGATATTCTATCTGAAAGGAATGGCACGCGTGTGGTACCAAACGCATGAAGATCTTACAAGTTGGGACGCTTGCAAGGTGAATTGTTCGGAAGATCATTTGGCCGACAGCAGGCAGCTAAAAAGGAGTTAGGATCTCGTGTCCAGACGACCACTGAATCGTACATTTCATACATACAGGACGTACTGGGCCTTTGTCGAAAAGTTGATGCAAAAATGGTCGAAGATGGCAAGATATCGCATATTTTGAAAGGAATAGCCGACGACGCGTTTAATATAATTGTATGTGAGGACTGTACGATGGTCGACGCCATAGTTAAGGAATGCCAGCGCTTTGAACAAGCAAAGAGTCGCCGCATCACCTGCCAGTTTCTTCGGCTACCTAACACCGCCGCCATATCATCATGCGAAGACCCACCGACGCCTGTACAGGCTACAGCATCAGAAGATGTAACGCGCATTGTCCGCCGCGAACTTGAAGCACTAGCGTCGAAACTTTCTGGACATTCAAGCGGACGACGTCACCGTTATGGCCCTCATAGACACCGGAGCGCAGATTTCAATAATGAGCACTGCTCTCTGTACTTAGCTCCACAAAGTGATCACACCCGCAATTCAGAGCACAGTATGGGTCGCTGATGACAGTTCGTCTGCCGTTCTTGGAATGTGCACTGCCCGAGTGTGCATTGCTGGACATCAGATCATTGGTTTGCTTTGCCATGCTTGCACAGTGTCCCCACGACGTGATCCTCGGCCTAGACTTTCTCTCGATGCACTCAGCCCTTATCGACTGCTCCACAGGTGTCCTTCAACTGGAACTCCCTTTTGACGCCCAAGTACTATCGGACACTCCCAGCCGCTTATGTTCTGTTGAGTTCATCCACCTGCCACCGCAAGCCTCCATGTACGTCCCATTAAGTCCCTCTCCTCCTGTGTGCGATGGTGAATACGTTGTTTCCCCAATTCTCGACTTGGTCCTGATGCAATCTGTCGTCCTCCCGTACACTGTGGTTACCGTACGCGACAACAAAACCTGACTGCCTCTTTTGAACTTTGGCCTTTCTACCCACGTGCTACCTGCCGGTATCGCACTTGCTACCATGTCGTCGTTGCAGGAATGTGTGATTTCTGTGTTAGCCGTCGACGGCCCTCGAACTGTTTCCAGCTCTCTCCCAGCCACCTCCTCGCTATATGCCAATTTCGAAAAAATGATATCAGCCGTCCTCCCGCATACGCAAGCTGAAGATCTTCGTCGGGTCTTGCTGTCGTATTCCGATATCTTTGATCTCGAAAATCGCCCTTTAGGCCAGACAATAGTTGTTCAGCACTCCATCCACACTGGTGATGTTCCACCTGTTCATCGGTGCCCTTATCGTGTTTCCGCTGCAGAACGCGCCATAATCCAAAAGGAAGTCGATAAAATGCTGGCCAAGAACATCATCGAACCGTCCTTGAGTCCTTGGGCTGCTCCTGTTGTGCTGGTCAAGAAAAAGGACAACACCTGGTGATTTTGTGTTGATTATCGACACTTCAACAAGATCACGAAAAAGGACGTCTATCCCTTGCCCGTATCCACGACGCACTCGACTGCCTTCACGGCGCCCAATATTTCTCGTCTATTGACCTTCGCTCAGGTTATTGGCAGGTTGCTGTTGACCCACTGGACCACGAAAAAAGCGCATTCGTAACTCCCGATGGCCTCTTTCACTCAAAAGTGATGCCTTTTGGTCTTTGCAATGCACCGGCCACATTCGAGCTCATGATGGATTCGCTTCTTCGTGGCTTGAAATGGTCAACCTGCTTGTGCTACCTTGACGATGTCATTGTTTTTTCGCCAACATTTGACAGCCATCTTCAGCACCTCTCCGCCATTCTAGAGGTATTACGCAATGCCGGTCTCCAACTTAACGCCTCAAAATGCCGTTTCGGACGCCGTGAAATAACCCTCCTTGGCCATCTCGTCAATGTGACAGGTGTCCAGCCCGATCCTGAAAAAGTTCGCACCGTGAAGCATTTTCCTGTACCTTGTTCGGCTAAAGACGTACGCAGTTTTATAAGATTGTGTTCCTATTTCCGACGTTTTATTCGTAATTTCGCCGACATTGCGCATCCCCTTACTTCACTCCTCAAAAAAAGACGTTGCTTTTACATGGGGCTCACTCCAAGCTGCTGCCTTTTCGGCGCTTATCGATGCCCTCACGACTTCCCCTATTTTAGCGCATTTTGATCCGACTGCACCGACGGAACTTGGCACAGATGCCAGCGGCCATGGAATCGGTGCCGTCCTCGCTCAGCGTCAGAGCGGCCACGACTGTGTTATTGCGTACGCTAGCCACCTCCTGTCTGCACCGGAGAAGAATTACTCCATCACGGAATGAGAGTGTCTTGCTCTTGTCTGGGCTGTCGCCAAATTTCGTCCCTACCTGTTTGGCCGCACTTTTACTGTCGTAACAGATCATCATGCCCTCTGTTGGCTTTCTTCGCTCAAAGACCCTATAGGCCATCTTGGTCGTTGGGTGCTGCGCCTCCAAGAATACTCGTTTTCAGTGGTGCACAAGTCTGGTCAGCTTCATCAAGATGCCGGCTGTCTATCACGGCATCCCGTGGATTCCCCTGACGTCACCGAGCAAGACACAGACGCCTGCGTCTTGCCTATCTCGGACCTCGTTAATATACGGGACGAACAACGCCGCGACTCGGCTTTACGGTCTATCATCGACTGTCTCACCTCCGCCACACCCGACCCTTCTCTCCACTTGTTCTTCCTTCAGGACGGCACCTTATACCGCCATAATATGCATCCTGAGGGCCCTGAACGCCTCCTTGTCTTGCCTGCGCATCTGCAGTCAGATGTCCTTCGCCAGCTTCACGATGAGCCCACTGCTGGTCACCTTGGTGTCACCTGCACTTGTGATTGCGTCAGGCGCCGTTTCTTCTGGCCTAGTCTCTATCACTCCGTCCAACGATATGTCGCTAGCTGCGACAAATGCCAGCGCCGCAAGAGGCCAGTTATGTTACCGGCCGGCCTCCTTCATCCTATAGACATTTCCGCCGAACCGTTCTTTCGTGTTGGGCTCGACCTTCTTGGCCCCTTTCCAACCTCGACATCAGGCAACAAGTGGGTCGCTGTCACGACCGACTATGTGACGCGATACGCCATTACCCGTGCCCTCCCAACCAGCTGCGCTACGGATATCGCCGACTTTCTCCTTCATGACATCATCCTGCATCGTGGTGCTCCTCGACAGCTTCTGACCGATCAAGGCCGATATTTTTTGTCTCGCGTCATCGATGACGTCCTTCGTTCCTGCTCTACCCACCACAAGCTCACAACTGCTTATCACCCGCAAGCGAATGGACTCACAGAGCGCCTGAACCGAACTCTGACCGATATGCTTTCAAAGTACGTCTCCGCCGATCACTGCGATTGGGACGCTACTTTGCCTTACGTTACTTTCGCCTACAACTCGTCACGACATGACACCACTTGCTACTTCCCGTTTTATCTCCTGTATGGACGCGAACCTTCTCTGCCTCTCGATACTTTACTTCCTGTCAGCTCACCCACCACGTACGTTCACGATGCCATAGTGTGCGCCGACACAGCTTGCCAGATCGCTTGTGAACGGCTCACAGTGTCTCAGGCTTCCCAAAAAGCCCTGTATGATAGTCGCCACACAGACATTTCTTACTCCCCAGGTGCCCTCGTGCTGCTGTGGTCTCCGTACCGCCGCATCGATCTCTTCGAAAAGCTATTGTCCCGCTATGATGGTCCTTACAGGGTGCTACGTCGTCACCGACGTTACGTATCAGATCGAGCCAGTGACCTTGCCAGCGCAGTCTACGCCACCGCCCTCTGCTATCGTGCGCATTGCGAGAGTTAAGCCGTACATAACTGGCCCCTCTGGTCCGTTGTAGCAAGCACCGGGTCGGCACTCTAGCCCAAGGGGGGGGTAGTGCCACGAGACAGTGGAGGGGCTGCTACTGTCGGTCGGACAAAGACGACGGCGAGGAAGGAGCCAGTGGCGCGCGACAGCCTTGCATACGTCGCCGCTGCTTGTCCAAACCTTGTATAATACTTCCTAAATCAACGTTATCCCCGTAACATCTATAACATATATATATATATATATATATTTACACACACACACAGTGGAATCTCATTGATACAATTCTGCATGATACGTTTTTCAGCATAATATGGTACTTTTCCTTTTCCTGGTAATACGATTTGGTTGGTTAATACGTTGGACAATACGGTTTTGGGATGATATGCTTTATTAGAGAGTTTTAGCAGTGCCATATTACGGTACGGTAGGTGCGGTATACGGTACGGTATTACCATTCGGTACTAACGTACCGCAATGACCGAAGACGTTTTAGCTGCGTGTGTGCTCGATGCGTACGGTAACTTGACAATGATGATAGTGACTAACATTCAAGCTCTGGCGTATGCAAGGAGTGTGTGCTGAGCGCGAAATATTAATTTTAGTAAATACTAGAAAGCATTTGCTTGTGCATACACATATTATTCTTTACGGAAGTGCCGGTTACGGCAAACGTGAACGGGCCAGTCACAAAGCTGGTGGCTACATCTTGTGACGCTTTGTCCAACAACACTTGAAATCTTTTTTTTTTGTTACATAGGTGTTTTTGTCGAAGCAATATTTAAACATAGGACTGTTAGTTGTAAAGTACACCGTGCCGTAAAGTACACCGCTGCCAACACTTTACACCAGCAGATAAGTAGAATATGGTTAATTACTGGAATAAAAACTCAGCATCCCCTCTAAGTAAAGTCTGCGTCACTAGATAGCGCCACCAACCCAATGTGTCTCTCTTTTTTTTTTGCCACGCTTTATGTCCTGTTTTTTTTTTTTTAGTTGATTTTCGTTTATTTTATTTTTTTTTTTTTCGTTCGGCCTGAGTATACTATTTGCCCATTGCGAAGGGTACGGCCATAAGTTCAGCTCAGCTCCAGTTTATGCTTCTGGTTAGAAGGGCTGTCATACTTGTTGCCATTTCGCCGCATCGCAGAAGGTGAATTAAAGTTAACTCGTCCCTTGGTCCTAGCATGCTGAAAAACGCAAGCGAGACGCGGACATGCACATCGTAGACTCTGTAGTCTATGCCAGTTGATCTCTGTTTTGTTTTGGCTCGCAAAACAGAGTGCGCACGTTACCGTATGCGGTATAGACTCCTTACGCTCTAGTATGCTGTACGGAAAGTCTTTCGGTACGGTAAAGTGCATGCATGTGCAGTCGTCGGCCGGTATGGTATTACCGCACTTACCATACGGTAACTTGGCACTGCGAAAGCTCCCTATTTTCCGGTTTCCTTGAAGATCGTATCAACGAGATTCCACTGTATTGAGCATGTGGGAGTGAGCGTGCGCTATACTGGTCGCCACTCTTTGAGGGCCCCCCTCCATTGATGGAAGACATTAAGCCCTGCTGTTCACCGCACAAGCGGACCACCGCCGCCCACCGCTGTCGGCTCATTGCTGGGCAAGCAGCGAGGGTGCCGCTAGGCCTAGCCAGTTTCGAAGCGAAGCTGTAGCACGGAGCGCTTCAAAAACAGCTGCTGAAGATTGCAAAGGGTACCGTTTTAGGAATGCTTTATGTCTCATTGTATCAATTCGCACAAAAAAGAAGAAATGCGACTTTTCGCGGCGTCCAGACTGCGAGGTTGCATAATGCAATTGAGCTGCCTCCATGCAGTGCAGCGGTGGCCAGACGCGGTTTCCGAGTTGAACTTGCCTCGTACCACGGCTTTCACTCATGCTACTGATTTGACAGTGATGAATGAAAATTGAAATAAAAGATGAAATTAAGACATTGGTTTTATACTACCGGCCACTGTCTTGTGTAAAGAACTAACTATAGCCGATGTTTCTGTCATCGGCGGCAGCGACGTCTTGGGTTGCCTGCTCCCCGCCATTGTGCCAGCCGTTAATATTGACATTATGCGGGTGTACGTATGCGTTAGTACGGAGAAACTGTTATTTGTGAAAAACCAGCATTCGGGAAATGGAGCACAGGAAGACGCCTTGGCGCTTGGTTGTACAATTACCACCCTGTTTTTGTCTATAGTTATCTATATTAATTTTAATGTATTTATCATTTTAGTGATCACTTACGTGTTAGAGAGAGGTATATGCAAAATTTCTCCATTTCCCAGCATGCTGCGACCTGAATTTTCGGTATAACAGACTTCGGATTTAACACAGCTTTTTTGCTGGATTATCACATCTTATTGTAAGGAGTGTCGATTCACAAAAACCACTTACGTATGAACACTTCCTCATACACTGGCTTTGGGCGCCTGCCACTTATGATAGCGATTGATGTGACTATTGGCGCAACTGTTGTGGCAATGGCCAGTTGCAGCCAGCACTTACATAAAAGAAATTTTGTGAATACGGGCCCAAAACTTTCAATTACCGTGACTTGTCTGTAAATTACTCTGGTCGTGTGGTTGTTCTGTGCAGATTGTGCGAAGCTTCTCCAGTGGAAAGAGGGAAGGTGGCGACTTCGTCTGTTGCACTCTGTCGCCAAGGGGAGAATGGATCTACTGTGTGGGCGAGGACCACGTTCTGTACTGCTTTTCCACAGTCTCCGGCACACTTGACCGGACGCTTACGGTAAGGGCACAATTCGGGTTGATGGGCTAGAGATATTCAGGTCAGTAGCAGTGCATAGCTCAGTACTGTTCTTAACTTCTGCATAGTTATTAGTAGTTTTAGAGCACTGTACTCTGCTTTCACCTATACACTACCATTGGTTCATAATGTGGGGAAGCACTGCTTTCACTGATGCAGTCAATGGATATAAGAGAGTGGACCTAACAACTGTTAAATGGGTCCTGAACTACCCCTTGGGCTTAGTGAAAAAAAACACAGTCTGCAGATAACGTATACGCTCCTGTGAACATCTCAGCCAAATTTTGCAGTCATGTGTGGTGCGTGGAGCTCAGAAGTGGAGTGCGAAGTCACATATTTCTCATACATTCTCTTTTCAAACGAGGCCTTCTCTTCACCCGCTTCAAAGCTGCCGGCAGCTTGCACATGCCGTCGTGTATGCAAGATTCCCATAGATGGCTGCCATTGGCTGATAGCTGACATCAATTAAGAAGGGTGTTTGGATCAGTCTGCTTCTTCTTACTTTTACTGTGTATATTTATGGACGCACTTTAATAAACATGCTGCAGTAAGTGAAAATCTTTTGAATTTTGATAAGAATTACGTACTTCCAGAAGAAGCCGCCTAGTGTCTGCTATCACTCAGCTGCGGCCGCCCACGTAGGAATGAAACTTTGGCCACTGTGCTTATCGGTGTCTTAACAACTCGCATCCCGATTTTCGTAATTCAAGAAATTATATGCAATGCCCTTGATTGCTCAATTACCAGTTTTTCATGGTAGGGGAGAGAGTAATGGCGATTCGGACTCACTCGAAAAAAAAAAAAAAAGCCTTTTATTGTATTCAAGCTACTGTAGACAGGGCATCACCCATCGTCGTTGTTGGAGTTCTCCTTGTCACTGTCAACTGCCAAGATCATCTAATCTTTGGTGCTGTCTATGGCGTTAGAGATACAGTGAAACCTCGTTAGTTTGGAAAATCGGGTAGTTTGGACAAATCCTCCGGTCCTGGCAGGCGTATCCATTATTTATTGGAATGAAACTTTATTAATTCGGACATATTTGGCTCAACACCTGTGAATTTAGACAACCCTCGGAGCACCGCAAATGTGCGACACAAAATAGCAGAAGTGTCACTAGCATCCAATTGAAACGAACCGGCGGAGTCCGCATTGCCATAGTCATCAGTGGAAACAATACGGGACTGACAGGAACATAGAAACGCTTTGTGCATATTTGCCTTTATTAGTGCGTTTACCGCTGCACATGACACCGCGTTGGCAGCGTACCTTCAGAACTGCAAGGTCGTCCTCCATGATTGCATCGATAGTGACCGTGGTTTTGTCTGCAGCGTTTGTGGCAAACTGAGTTTCGTTTTGTCCCGATGCTACTGGCCATGTGAATTCAGAACTGCATGGACGTCATCCATGATTGTGTTGATAGTGACCACGGTATCGTCTGCAGTGGTTGCGGTGAGCAGTACTGTTTTGACTCAGTGCCATACTGCGCGCATATGGCCACAAGCAAGGCGGGAGCTGTGGAGGATGATGAGCGATTCTACTGCGGCTTGCTGGCTACATCGCGATGGACGTGTGGTCTGTTGGTGACCAGCTTACTGACAAAAAGTGAAAAGCATGTCTCGGATGAAGGCAGTGTGCCACGGCGGCAATGTGAAGGAAGTCGCGAGGCCTTCACCACTGCGAACGTTGATGAATCACGAGATGACGAGAATTGCAGCTTCTGCACTGCCATTGTGCAAAATAGAAACAGGATTTGATGATAGTTAAAAGCGTGTCAATGCAGTAAGCATTTGTTTATTATTCTCTTGATATGCTTGATAATTCAACACTTGTTTAATTCGGACATTTTTGTCGGTCCCATGAAATTTGAATTAACAAGGTTTTACTGTACTGCATTTTTCAAACGCCTTGCAGACCATGGCAGCCTAACTATAGTGTTTAGAATATATAGATTAACAAAATAATTGAATGGGCACAAACCTACTGCAGCTTGTAGAGCTACATTGACATGTGGGTTGCATTACAGAAATTTGGCATGCTGATGATGGTAGCTTGTCCCTATTGTGGTTTTTGTTTTGTACTAGTCTTAAGGTTCATGTCATTTTTAGTGAATTTTTTTCGTAAAAGAAGTGCGTGTTAGGATTGAGTAAATGGGTCACTGACTTACTCACGTGTCTATGTTTATAGTTCTGAGGTATACACGCAGCCGATAATCTTGAAATGATAATATAGAAATAGAGCATGTTCTATTTTAGGCCGACTGCAGAGTTTGCTGTGCACAGTGTTTTAACCTTTTGAGGGTTTTTGCTGTACATGTGTGGTGCCGCTGATCTGTCCTGCATAATTTTTTGCTCTACGTGTTTGATATCTTGCATGTATTCGACACCACTGGTTGTTGAGAGGTGTTGCCATCTCTGTGGAGGCGCACAAAATAATTTGAAATTGCGTCTTCACTCACGGGGTGCACAACTCGACTTGTTTAACCTCTGGGCGCTTGCTCACACGGTCACGCACACATTGTCTGCTACCTCCAAAGTGTGTGTGGAGGCAATGCTATCATCTTTTACAGCCGCCGCTATCATGTTTCCGGTAGCTTTTCATTCAGTCGAGGCCGCACACAGCACAGGTGCCACGTGTGCACGACCATGACCCAGTGCCCGAAGCGAAGAAAGGACATGCATTTGATGTGTGTTGAATCTGACAAGGCTTTCTGTACTGAGCCAGGGCTGCTTCAAGGAGTACCATACTCTGAAAAAATACTACAGTTAAACCTGCTTATAACGAACCTCCATATAATGAATTCCTGGATATAACAAGGTTTTCTATTCCCCGCCGTTACTCCATAGAAGCACATGTATTTGAGACCTCTACGTAACGAAGTGGCAGTGGGAGACCCCCCTTGAAATAACGAATTTTCTCCGCCAACAACCTAGAGAGAGATTTCGCCCCAAATTTTGTCATTTTTGTGCGAGCAGCAACCGGAAGCACCTCCGCCGCGACGGAATGCGAAGCGGCGACGTCGCGCTTGGTGCGCTCAAATTCACAGCGACTGCGAGCAAGCGCACGTGTGCGTGCATGAGGCGGGCCTGCATCCCTCGACTCGGCGCTCTTGCCGCCACGGGTGTGACCTTTCCCCCTCCCTTCAGTTCAAACCTGATCCCACCGCTCAGGAGTACGACCCTAAATTTGCGCTACCATATCGCCATCGGCATTTCAATATGGCTGCCTCCTACACACTTCGAGCCTAGCTCCCATAGCTTCGACCATGTTCTGTAGTACATGTGCTTAGGCATTAGTCTACCAATTTAGTTAAACAGCGATTGTTTACAAGTCTATAGGGCCGATAAAACTACTATGCTTACTTCGTATAGCTGTCTGCTAATTTGCTGTCTCTATCGATGCTCCGCCTTTCGGGCGAAACTGGGACTTTTTTGTTCATCGCAACTTTAGTGTATTGGGAGTAAATATTGAGCGATAGTTGTATTTCTGTATGAAAGCATGAGGTGCGCGGTACTGTAAAGGATTTTTTTTTGCTCTCTTTTGGTCACGGAACACGGGTGCACGTTACAATCGAGGGTGCGTTAGAATCGAGTAAATACGGTAAGCGTTTCTTTTTTTGAATTTTCGTGCCAAACCTGCATGTAACAAAATCCTCTTCATAACGAAGTTTTTCAGGGAATTTGTCAATTTCGTTATATCCAGGTTAGGTTACCGGATATATCGAATCTGAAGGGGATCACAAAAAAGTTCGATATAGGTAATTCGACATAAAAAATAAAAATTTGTACAGAATTTTCAAGGGGATTTTACAGCTGTTCCATATACACAATAATTCGTTATATGTGGGTTTGCTATATCTGGGTTCGACTGCATATACTTTCCGTGCATGAAACTTGTTTTGCAGGTGACATATTATATGTTAGCCATAAATATTGCTGTAGACATTGTTCTCTATCTCTTACTGTATAGCGTTTGTTTGTATACTGTTCATGCATGTAGAGTTATTGTGGGACAAAATGTTGTTTGCAATAAGTTTTACTGTATTCATTAGTTTTCAATGATTTTTGCTACTGGAACCTGCAATACCTACTATTTCATGAACATATGAGCCCCTTCTTTGCCTTCCTGACTTATTGTGTATATTCTACAAACATTGAAGCATGTTGGTCATTGGCTAAATTTCGTCAGCTATTGCAACTAAGCAGTCCCCTGACAGAAGCAAAAGCGCAGAAATTTCATCGCTAATAGGGGTGTAGTGCCATCTGGAGGCTGATAGTATTACCACTGACCGGTGCTGTAGCTTCAAAATTGGGTGGCACAAGGGAGGGTTCTGCCACACAATCTCAAGGTCACGCTGATGTGAAAGCTCAGCACGTTGATTGATGGCTGGCGTATGGCTGACACTGTTCCTTGTACACATGGTGGGATGGCTTCAGGAGCAATGTGAATGAGTATTGGGAAGGCAACGAGTGTGGCAGTGGCTGAATTTGGTGGCTTACAACTCTGTTCATGCAAGGCGAATTCAAAAACTGTTAGCTAGAAGATGTTTTTGAGGAGCTGCCCGTTATACTAGACATTCCATCTCTTGTTTCAGTCAATTGTTCACTGTTAGCTTATGCTGGTACAGCCTAACATTAGACTGTGGCAATTTAATTTACAAAAGGTGCACCCATTTACACTTAATTTAAACTTGTTTTCTTTTTACCGCAGACCAAAATAAGTTGTATCCCTATGTGGCAATGTCCTGACTGAAGAAGCTGAGATAAGTTGCACTAAACGGTAGCACCACTGGGCACATAATAATGTTATTGCTTAAGATAAGGAAAAGAACCGTTCATAACTGCGAACAAGTAATTTAGATAACTCACCGGTTGGACACGTCAATGTTGTGAAAAAACATTGTAAACAAATGACCGTAAAGAATTGATAAGCAGCTTGGCTCTTCCACTTATCTCAAATAGTGCATGTGTCAGTAACCTTGCTTTTGCCTCGTTGTTATTTACCCATTTTAGTTTTCTTCCCTTGCAGGTTCACGAAAAAGACGTCATTGGCGTCTGTCATCATCCTCACCAGAACCTCATTGCAACATACAGTGAAGATGGTCATCTCAAGCTGTGGAAGCCATAATAACAGAATTGTAAATAAATACTACACAGTGTAAAAGTAAATTGCATAACATGGTGTGTTGGCTTGCGTGCATTTTGAGAATGTTGGATGTGCGGAAGTAGCAGTGGTTAGCATCGGGCAAGCAACGCAGTTCAATGCATTTCTTTCTTGGGGCTTGTCTAGCCAGACTCATTTACAAGTGTACCGAAAATTTGGTAGGCAATAGATTGCTCCTCATGTTAACTAGGAGTGTCTTTCTGGCCTCATTAACTTATAAAAAGAACATTAAATTGAAAAATTTAATTAGGCTATATTGTTAACTACATTTCAGAGAGGCAGCCCGATCCACCCATGAAGGAACTCGAGTGGTTTTGATATTGCTATCAAAAACTGACGCTAAATGGGAACTTTATTTCCTGGCTTGGACTGTCACGCACTCTTACTGGTCGTCTCCTAGTTCTTCGAAGTATCACCAACATACTGCGTGATCTTTTAAACCTGCAACTGCCATCGCAAATATCCCGCTCCAATGTAACATTGTTAGGCCACCTCAGGATCTGGGTGGTATTCACGGAAGCTTACTCACTCCATACTGGAATGACTGACACACCTATGTGCGACTCCTGTGGGACCGAAGAAGCTACTGAACATGTCCTGTGCTTTCGTTCTCATTATGATGTCCAGTGCCACCCTCTCCAGACCGCATTAAACTGGCTGGGCTTGATACTGTTTCCAGAAGCCAATATCTTTGGACTGCGGCATGAGTGTTGCTGGTGCAGAAAGGAACAGATGCATTGCTTCAGTATTTGAGATCGACAGGTCTTTGCGACTGTTTATAAACTTAGTGTGCATGCGACTAGTGCTCTCTTTTCACTCCTTTATCCCCACTCCCCCATGCAGGGTAGCAAACCGGACTTGCATCTGGTTAACCTCCCTGCTTTTCCTTGCTTCTCACTCTGGAATGTACCAAATAAGCTAGGCTTAACATTACCAGGGGATTTGCAGACCAGGGAGGGAGAGAGCAAACATTTAAAAAAAAGGTGTCATGATGTTACAATTCTGGCACCATCTCCTAGTGAAAACATCAAATCTGACAGCGTGTTGGTCAGTACAGTAAAGTTCATCAATGGGTAAAGTATGGTTACATTGAGGTCAGATGTAACAGAAGTCTCAGCATGGAAACAACTTATGGGGACTTCTGCAACAAAACAGCCAGAATACTTGAAGATAGAAATGCATTGATATCAGCATTGGTGGCTGCATCGGAAAATTAAAACTAGAGTTTTGGTCTTCATTTTATTTACTAATAAAGTGCGAATTTCTGCAGCAAAAGTAAATGGATCTTTTCAGCAGCGCCAGCCTGAGCTCATTTACAGATTTTTTTTACTGTACCTTTAATACAATCTTGTTTATCATATTGCAAAACCAACTCGCCCAAAGTTATCCCCTACTGAGGTGTGCATTAACACATCTATGTTTTGTGTTGGTGCTTGTCTGCATTTTCTCATGACTACTCTCCAAGTAATAAATACACATTGGCTTGCAGCCGTAATTGCTACATTACATCTGTTTACATCATTTGCATGTAGGACAATAGACGGTTTTAGTGCTGCAGCGTGTGTGTGTACAGTACGCCTGGTACTGTAAAACCTGCACTTAAGAGCTTCCCAGATTTTACCATGTAAAATGTGATTCTTGCGCATTGTATAAACTCAGAGGATGCCTCAGAGAGAGTAAACACAATTGTTGCTTACTTTTTTTTTTTTTTCTGGCCTGTAAACTGCTAGCCTTCAGCGTTCTGTGTGTGTGTGTGATTGTGTAGTACCCTATGTTTTGATGTGCACTATTTTATACTCCTTTACTGTATAGTGAATATTGTGAGGTTCAAATTGTTTCTCTACTTAGTTTGGCTTATTCAAAAGTTATGCCAATACCAAGAGTGACTGAATAGTAAAATTTTAAATCAATTTGAATTCGAATATTACGAGAAAAACAACCTTCGAATATCGAATTGAATATTTCCATTTTTTAAATTGAGTGAAATATAAAGGTTGCTTGGACTTAGTTTGACAAAAATATCGCATTTGTGTTATTTTACAGATCTAGGCCCAAATTCTGAAACGTTCCTCGCCTTAACAAGGAATCCTTTACTGATTCTAGGACACCCTACGTCAATTCTCAAAGCTTCCTTATTGAGGCGGCATCAATGAAGGGTTCTTTGGTTAGTCATCTCCATAAGGCAGCACACACGATACCTTCGAGACTCCTTTCCTCGCTCCTGTCCCTGAACGAGCGCTCCCCCGCAATGCTTTCCCACGTGATGTCCGCCTGCGCAAGCGCAATGTCCCCTTCTGTTGACGCGAGCAGGCAAGGGCGCGGAGTACTGCGTGTTCGCACGAAGATAGCGGCTTCGATGACGCAGGCAATGATGATGCGGGCACTGTTGCCAGACGTCATCCGTTTTCGTGCTTTTTTGTTGAAAATGTTTAGATGAAATAAGCAAAGTAGCAAAGATAGCGTCTATACGTCTCCGTAGATATTTTGTGCTAAAATAATAATGCCAGCATTCATTCATTTGGCTTAATAAAGGCGTTTAGTTGCAATTGTTCCCAAGAACCCTCAGACCCAGACGGGCGACATTCGTTTCTTTCGTTGAGGCGGTCCTTTCCTTAGGACTGGTGAAGGGGGCTTTCAGAATGCACTGCCACCCTTCGCGCATCCTCTGAGGCTAGGAAGCATGAAGGGCTCCTTGAGTAAGGATGGGATAAAGTCGAAGGAAAGCAACGTTTTCAGAATTTGGGCCCTAATGTTGTTGACAACTGGATGCCATGACAAGTGAGAAGCTTGCAAATCGGAAAAGTCATCGTCTCTGGTGCACCATGCCAATGGCAGTAATGAAACAAAAACAGCACATCATTGGAAAGGAATCCAAACATGGTGATATCAGCCAAACATTGCTTGTGCGCCTGCAAAAGAAAGGCTTAGGCTGCCTAAGACGAGGCATGGTTATTTAATGATTGTTGTGCAGAAGTGATCTCCAGACGTTTCCTCAAGAACTGGTTTGTCTGTGCAACAACCATGGTTCTCCTGCAGGCGAATGATTCGGAAGAGTCACCACTTGCATCAGCCTTTCTCTATCTAGACTCCAACACCTGCTGTTGTCCGTTACAGTATTAGAACAAAACAAATATTTGACAACTGATAGTGAATTCTTGGACCAAATATGATTCAATAGCAAAGACTTAAATTCGTACTTTTCCTCTCAATATCATCCCCCATTGTGACCCTCTTTCTTCCCCTTCCCTTACGTAGAGTAGCAGGCCAGATGTTCCATTTTCCGGCCGACCTCTCTACATTTTCAAATCATTAAACTACTACTTCTTCGTACTTAGAACTTTAAATATTTGCACTACCCTAGTCAATACAACAGTATTTCTTTGTGTGTTGCAATCCGCTTTGTTGCCGGTGCATGCTTCAGTGAAAATTGCTCAACAAGACAGTTAACATTGCAAAATATATTCTTTACTAAAGATACAACAGCCTTCGACGTATACACGGAGGTTATAACAATAAAAAAAAAAAAAATTGCGAGATGTCAAAGCCATTTCACCAGGCATGGCAAGACGTTTGTTCCCATGGTGGCTCGTTAGTAAATGTCACCTGTACAGCTTGTCTCCTCACTGCAAGTTCAGCAAAAGAAAGTTCAACATTTGTTAGGAGTGCCTTTTAGCGACACTCTTAAAATGAAATGTTGAGTGCTTGGCTGATATTGAGAGCAATTGCAGGTAAACATTTCTAAGGACGGTGCAGCACAGACAAGCTGCTACAATTTCCAAGAGGTCGAAATGCGCTATATCCTCTAAGTTATATTTCAAGATATTTGTTAAAAAAAAAAAAAAAAGAAACATGGTATAAGTTTTTATTTACAGCACAGTGGAGAGCAAAAGAGTATTACACATGTCCATATTTATAAGGAGTTGTACCTTACTATATCAGCATGTTTTACCCATACACTTTGTGAAAGAAGATAGCCAAGCAATTGCTAAGCCCACTTAACATAAACTTCCAGGCCAGTGGTTCAACATTTATACAGCAGTGCACAAGATAAACATGGAAAAGGGCAAATGCTGCATGTGCTTTGCTCCTTTTGTTCATGTCTGTTCTTGCATGCTGCTGTTAGAAGCTAAAAGCTAGCTAATAGTAATGATTTAGTTAGCAGTTTCTTAAAAGCCAACATGCTAGCTAACTTGGCACCAACATAACATTTTTTACTTATCATTCTTTTTGTGTTAAATGAAAGTGCAAACCCTCTAAACCCTAGGAAATCTAGTGTCACAGCACCCTAAATAATTTAACACAGTTGAACCTCAATACAATGAACATGCATCATCATCATCAGCCTATATTTATGTCCACTGCAGGATGAAGGCCTCTCCCTGTGATCTCCAATTACCCCTGCCTTGCGCTAGCCGATTCCAACTTGCGCCTGCAAATTTCCTAACTTCATCACCCCATCTAGTTTTCTGTCATCCTTGACTGCGCTTTCCTTCTCTTGGTATCCATTCTGCAACTCTAATGGTTCACCCGTTATCCAGAAGAATTTACAGAAAAATAAAATTGGGTTGGAGTGCATACGACAGACATTGCCAAATCCTGACTGGGAACTTACTACTGTCGTTGAAAAGAAAAGTGTACAACCATTGCATTCTACAGGTACTAACATATGGGGCAGAAACTTGGAGGTTAGCAAAGAAGCTCGAGTACAAGTTAAGGGGAGATGCTCCTCAAAAAATCGGATTTTTAAAAAAAATTTTGTTTTTAACATATTAGTTGGAAAAATTAGTTTTGATCTTATTTCTCGAAATATCAAGGCTGAATTCGGCCGATAAATTGGTAAGAAATCGTTCTGAATCAACCAGGGTAGCTCTCTAAATGGCAAGTTTGCGCGTACTATAACGGCTATTTTCGAACGCCCGCCGCTCGAAAACTGTGTCGTCTGCCATTGCAGCTTGTTCGGCGAGGTAGAGCAAGCCTTATTCTAGTGCGGAAGCCCTCCTTTAGTTTCGTATTTCTGGAGGAAAATATGGAAAAACAACAGTTTTGTAGCCAGCCTGTATATTGAAGAATACAGATGTTCATAACTTTCAAGTGATTTTTTCTCAAATTGCATTTTTAGACAATTTTCACATGTGCTTAAAATTTCTGATTCTAATGAAATTTTGCACAGAGTATCTTTGGACAGTGTATAATGTTGTTATCTGTACAGAAGATTGATATCTATTACAGAATTTACGTTTTCTAATTTGAAATGCCGATAAGGGAAATGTAGAATATATATACAATGGGTACCTCTGATATTCTGTAGGAAACATAGCATGTTATGCCCACATTTTAGATAGTTTTCAACATACTACTGCCCATATGCAGCAAAACGAGTCATATTAAGATGCTTTGTAAAAATTTTTAATAAGCTAAAAAGTGTACAAAAAAACAATATATTGTGTAATTACAGTTGTTCTAACTAAAGAACCGTTATAGCTATGATAAAACTAATTACACTTTTGAAATCAGCATCACAAACTCTACTAGTGACAGAAATTTCAAAGTTCTAGGCCAAGAAATAAAGAAAAAGTTTTTCGAGGAGCATCTCCCCTTAAGGACCACACAAATAGAGATGGAACGAAAAAAATGAACATGCATATAACACAGTAAATCAGCTTAACTCATCCAAGTGCCATTTTGGTTGCCGCGAAATAACAGTGCTCGGCCAGCTTGTTAATGGTGTAGAAATCCCGACCTGACCCAGAAAAAATTTGCGCCGTGAAGCATTTCCCTGCACCTTGCTCAACCAAAGACGTTTGCTCCTTCATTGGCTTATGTTCATACTTTCGTCGCTTTGTCAAAAATTTCACTGACATTGCCCATCCGCTTGCCGACCTTCTCAAGAAAGATACGCCGTTTGTCTAGGGCCATCTAGAAGCTCATGCATTTTCTGCGCTTATCCGCCTTCTGACGACTTCTACTCTGTTGGCGCACTTCGCCCCATCTGCTCCTACGGAAGTTCGTACGGATGCAAGTATATACGGAATCGAGCCCAGCGCCAGCATGGTCGTGACTGTGTTATAGCGTATGCCAGCCGATGTAGGGACCTTTCCCTACATCAGCATCAGGGAACAAATGGGTCGCTGTCGCGACGGACTATGCCACACCGTCACGCTATTATGCGTGCACTTCCAACCAGCTGTGCTACCGATATTGCCGACTTCCTTCTCCACGATGTTATTTTGCATCATGGAGCGCCTCGTCAACTGCTCACCAATCAGGGTCCTTACTTCTTGTTTCATGTCATCGATGACCTTCTATGTTCCACAAAACACAAAGTCACCACCACCCATCACCCTTAGACAAACGGCCTCACCGAACGCCTGAATCACACCATAACCGACATGCTCTCCATGTACGTTTCCGCCAACCACCGCAACTGGGATGCTACATTACCCTTTGTTACATTTGCCTATAATTCGCCACGCCACGATACGGCAGGTTGTTCACCATTTTATCTTCTTTTTGGCTGGGAACCGACACTACGCATGAATACTTTACTACCAGCCACTCCACAACAACCATCGGAGTACGCACAAGATGCCATCGCAAGGGCGCACGCTGCGCGTCATATCGCGCGCGACCGCCTTCAGATGTCACAGCTGTCACAGAAGAACCGTTACGATTGCCATCACAAGGGTGTATATTACGCTCCTGGACCCTTAGTGCTCCTCTGGTCGCCAACTCGACGTGTTGGTCTCTCAGCGAAGCTTCTACCACGCTACCACGGTCCTTATCGCGTTCTGCGCCAAGTTACCGACGTGACGTACGAGATTGCACCGGCAAAACCAATGTTATCATCTGCGCCGGTCCAGATTGACGTAGTTCATGTTGTGCCTGGCTACAGCCGTATCACCCGTCCCCTGATCCTGCACTTTGACCTGCCCGGATGGTGCGCGTGTTTTCACCCGGGGGTAATGCCGTGAGCCAGAAGAAGAAGACCGGCACCACAGCAGCAGAGGTCAGCATTAGGCCGGCACCGAAGAAGAGGAAGTAGAGGTTGCTCCTCGCCATCATGGCTGGTTGCTGTTACGCCTATGCTACTCGCCTGTAAATATTTGTAAATATACGTTTTTTGTGCAACAATATTTTGCACCAATAGCATCGCGAGTATGTATGCTTATAATGAATATTGAATGCAATGAAGGTATATTTGTGTCAGATGCAACTTTAAAGTAATGAGGTCCGACTGTACTTGTTTCTAGGAACCTGTTTTGATTTGGGTACCAAGGAGGTGGATTATGCATGACATCATGATACATGAACTTGCTTAATTCCAGCGATCAGTGTGGCTGCCACATCTGAAATTTTTAATGAGCAATGTTATCTTACCTAGTCTCACTGTTAGACGATGTCAGCAAATCTTGCTCTGTGTCGTCACATCATGGCAATGTCTATGACACTTGCGTGGCATTACAAGACCAACTTTAATATCAAATTAACGAATCTTATATACGTATTTATAGAATTTCAAAAATATTTGTCACTACTCCTGTAAGCTGGCTAGAGGTATGCTAACCATGTTTGAAAGCCCGAATTGGACATCTTAAACTACGCAGTCTGGCATGTGCCTTACCCTTAGTCAACCCACCTGCTTATCACATGAAATTGCCCCCTTGAGAAGAACGTCCTGTGTGTGCAAGTTTTTGGGATCCTGGGCTTGTCTTAAGTACCTGGGCACATATTCAAGTCCATGGTCTCCCTTGGATGAATAGTTGGCTAGGTAAGGCCTCTGTAACAGCTCTTCCCGGTAGTCCTTCAGGAAGTAAATCCATGCCTTGATCTTCTTTTTTGTCTTCTCGTCATTCGATTTGCTCGCAAGAAGTTCAATCTCTTCTTCAGACCGGACATAGTACTTAGGATGAGACTCAAAATCATCCAGCATCGCCAGCATTTTGTCGTCGACGCTGTAGAGCTCCCCTGATATACTCTGGCAGGGAGATGGAACAAGAAAGTACAAAGCACTGTGTAAATGCTCTGCACGTCACATGCACATCAATATACATATTTTGCTGTTATATTAAGGTACAGGGTTAAGATTTGGACTTTAAAAAGAACCGAAATCTATCAAAAGGACTTGCAATGAGAAACAAAGAAAAATCACTGCCACAACATTAAAAGATAAAATGAGGGCAGTATTGACTAAGAGTGAAATGGGACCGATACAACATAGCTGTGATTAAAAGTAAGACATGGAGTAGGATAGGTGACGTACTGCTCAGAACAGGTAACCAATGGACTCTTAGAACAAGAGTGTGGGAACCAAGTAAAGCAAAATGTAGTGAAGTATGAGGAAACTTTAAAGGCAGAGGCATTGAGTTCAGTAGACACAGGCCAGGTGTCATTGGAGATCTATGGTAGAAGCCTTTATTCTGCACTGGCAGTGATGATGCCATCGCATGCTGTTTGGGTGTGCTGCATGTAGCATAAAATAGTAATATACAAACAGAACTTCAGCAACTATATGAGCATAGGCATCGGCAGGATTTTGTCTACGGGGGGGCAAGTGTCCCTTTTGCACCCCCCTGAAGACATCCATGCATGAGTGTCACAACACCTGTGCAGTACATGCAAAGGCAATCAAGATTACGTCTGATGGAGTCAAAACAAGTCTGAAGATGTACACCCGTGAGCAAAAGTATACGGACTAGGGGTTGCGTGATAAAGCCGATTGTTTCCTCTGTATGTGAACACAACTTGAAATTGAGGACTGCAGTCGAAACTTGGCATTGCAAACCTTTTCAGCGTACTCCTCAATTCCAGTTTATACTTGTTAATTACAATGAAATTAAGTTTTTTAGGTGACCCTGTGGTCCGTATACTTTTGCTCACAGGTGTACAGCAGCAAGCAAAAGTCTAAAAGACCGTGACATCATTATAAGTTTTTATAGCACTGGTCTGTCTAACCTGGAATTGTCTAAATGGATTTAATTCATTGAACAAGTTCAGGTAGGTTGTAGCACTTTATTTCATACTGCATGCCTAGGCTGCAAAGAAAAAAAAAATTGCGCCATCTGATTCTGTAGTCCTCAGACTTTTTACTTATGACTGTACAGGAAATGTGCACATGCAAGTAATTGAACAGGCACAATGGCATATTTAGGTTTTGTCTTGAACATGTACATCACTACTCTTACAGATTCTCGTCTCCTGTGTAATTGGAACTACCACGATTAATTACAAGGTATCTTTGCGTATAATGCTGCTAAAGCTAAAAGTAGCAAACCTAAACTTTGAAAATTTCTGGCTGTAGCTAAAGTGTACTGCTGTAACCTATATTTTGTCCGTACGAAAGAAATGAACACAGTTTTGAAACTCCGTCAACATTATAACACAGCTGCATAGAGCTCATTTCCGTTCCTGGCTGACAAAGTCAGTGAACCGTAACAAAAAACAGCGTAGTCGTTCTGAGCAGTTGGCGTCGTATGTCGGTATATGGGAAATAATGACAATGTAAGCAGCAGCAAAACTAAAGTTGTAAATCGTTCGACCAACTTCAATGGGCGCTGACTCACTGGGGGTACGGACGTAGATAGACTGCGCATCTGAAATATAGTTATTGAATAGTTATTGATAATTACTATTGGAACAGATTGAGCTCTTCCGCACTTCAAGAAAAATTCTCTAAAGCTTACTTTGGGTGAGTGCCACAAGGTCAAAAATACATAAAGATCGCGACTCGGCGAGAACCGCGGATACCTCAGTCACACGGGGAACTTTCGATCGAGCCTGATTGGGATCAAAATTCTCGATTGCGATTGGCTCCTTTGCACAAGTGATCGAATAGGAGCCAATCTCGATCGAGAAATTTGATCGCGATCGCAATCCGGAGCCCGGCCGTAATGACAGCTAGCCTCTCTCAGAGATATGAAACGTGCACATACAACTACCAGCTAAAAGGCAGCATTTCGTGAGAAGAATAAAGCTAAACACGGTGCAGGATTTCGGTGAACTAATTATCAAATGAACCAACAGTCGATGAAAGCATATAATGAGACTCGACCATCAGTACGGATCGAACATCTGCTTCACCGCTCATATCGCGAGAACAGAGAACAAACCGGAAGCGACGATAACACACTACCGGCACAGTAACTTACATGTCCCTTTCCTTCGCAGTGCAGCAGATAGGGTATATTGTATGACGACGCTATGACAAGCGGCCACTTCTTAACGGTCACCGCGGTACCGATCAGAGTGGCCTTCCCGTTGTTGGAGTCCTTCATAAAGTAGTTGTTGGGCTCGCCGGTCTTCAGGGTTCCGTACACAAAAATGTTGTGCGTATTCTGGCAAGCCATAATGGTAAGAAAGCGCACGCCACGGCTTCTAACACACAATAATCTGGGGAGCGCAGCGGTGAGCATTTAATTTTCGCCCAAACAGAAGCACGTGACGAACAGCTGACAAGCTGACGGACGTATGGAAATGAGCACTTCGCTTGCTTCACCACCTAACGGCAGGCTACGGAAGGTTACGGACACTGATCTCCACTAGGGAAACTAGTGGAGATCAGTGATTACGGAAGCTCAATTACTTCTTTTTTTTTTTGGCAGGTTAAAGTGCAAGTTAGAAGTGTTTGTGTTGCAAAAAAAAATTAAGCGTTAAAATCACGTAAAAAAATTAATCCTACAAATGCTATTTTGTTGGCAAAACTTTTAAAAGTAAACAAGAAATTTTGTTGCGCCACCTGGCGCAGGCGTCTATCAACGGGAACTTAGCGCGAAGTTCGTCTGGTTCGTTTGCCAGCATATGTGGTTTCTGCGCAGGATAGTATTGTGGCCGAAGAATTAGGCACATTATGAATTTACGCCAGCTGGTATAGGTGGTTTCTCACGGAATAGCCGACATGGCCTAAGCAAATATGAACACCGCAGTTGTGAACGCACGCAGGACGGTGTGGAGGCCAACGGATTGAGGTGGTTATATGTAGCTGAGACCGCTTTCTTTGGTAGTATAAAACTGCCCACAACTCTGTAGGCTACCTAAATTAAAACAGACGAGGCTCGTACATACTTCTCATAAGAATCAGCGGTAAGTACGCTACTTCTTCGCCGTTATCGCACGCCTCTCTCTTAGAAGATCGTCTGTCCGTCCTTGGCGCATGAACGAGCGTACACAGCACTAGAGCACACAGCACATTCACTTTTGCAGTTCATTGTGAGCAGCAGCACTTTACACAATGACGGGAATGGAGGAACCACAAGACACACACACAAAAGAAAAAGAGAGAGGAAAAAAAAGTACCGCAAGAAGTGGCATAGACATCGGGAATGAAAGGGAGGGGGGGGGGGGGGGGGTATGCGTGGGCAAACTTGATTATGCGATTAAAACGTTTAACTTTGATTTCTTTAATGTTCAACTGTGACTGAAAAAGCTGCGGTTATTGGAACAGACAGGCCAAGCAAGCGTCTGGATAGATTTGCAGGTTAATTATTCGCGATAGAATGGGCAGCTGTCAGCCTCTCGACGCTTCGTGTGTACTACCATAACGTTCCTTTCGGATTTCTGTAGGTTTCAATGACCTTCGACTCGCTTCTGAATTTCTCCGAGTCATAAGCCATGTTTTACAGCTAATTTATATTATGTTTCCTGTGTGCATGAAAATACCGACACGCTGATTCAGAGTAACTTTCGCGCTACATCTATTCGTTCGACTTGCAACGTTTTTGAGAGTACGTTTGTAGCGACGCTTGTACAAATAATTTGATTAGTTTCCTGAATGGGTAGGTAAGGATGTAAGCAGCACATAATATTTTACGTTATTGTACACGTGGCGTAAAGTAGCTTTTTTGGTATTAATTATATGATTAATCAATTAATTTTAGATACCTTACAGGTTTCAGGGGAGGCATTGAGTAAGGTGGGCATGTACAGGCGTGAGCAAAAGTTTGTGGACCAAAGGTGCCACGATTTTTTTTTTTTTGCAGCCTGGGCATGCATTCCGGCTGAAATCAAGAGCGCGTGCCTACGTGCACGTGTTTGACCAATACAACGTATTAAGCCAATTCGAGGCCGCGGAGCTGTGCTTGAATATATAATTTTTTTTTTTTTTTTTTGCTGATGCCGTGGTCTCCAAACTGTTGCTCGTGACTGTACATGAAGTATCGGCCTGACATGCACAGAAACAAAACTTATTACTTTCTATTGTCCCTACTGTGACCCCGCAAATTGCTGCCGCGATCTGTTACTTCCTGTTAGATCTTAATTAGGTCTAGAAACCGCCAGTTTTTTCTTCTCCGTTTGTCGTCGCTCCGTTATTTAGGGGAAAAAGAACCTGTGTTCGTTTAGGTATTCGAGGCCCGTAGATCTTGAACCACCAATTGAATGATTAATGTATACGCGACGGAACAGAATCAATCAATCAATCAATCAATCAACCAATCAATAAACCAATCAATCAATCAATCAAATTTTATTTTCACTACAGACAATACATTGTTACTGCGAAAATAGGTGGCCAGAGAAAAGAACGGCTTGTGTGCATCTATTTGACGCCTCTTAGCGCTTCTACTAAGCTCATTGTTCCTCTTCTCCAGGAAGAGATGACTATATTGCTATAGCTGACCGAGAAACGCTGTTAGCTTTCGTGTACTAAACTAACGGCGTATTGTGCGCAGATATTGACCCACAAGAGGCATGAGCAAAGAGCAATAACGATAATGGCGGGAGCTCCATCCCATGGTTCTGCTACGCAAAGCTGCAGAACGTGCTTCAAGAGGTGCGTATCTGAAACACGATGCACTTCGTGTTATGACGGGGGTCTTAAATCAGGTGAGTAAACCATATCCTCGATACATCTTCATCGCAGCGGGGAGGGAGTGATGACGTCTGTGGGAATAATGAGCATGATTATGCGCTCTCTGCAATTGTGCGCTCGCGAAAACTCACGTCACTGATAACTACTGATAACTACCTGTACCGTGTGTCCCAAACGAACGAACGAACGAACGAACGAACGAACGAACGAACGAACGAACGAACGAACGAACGAACGAACGAACGAACGAACGAACGAACGAACGAACGAGAACGAACGAACGAACGAACGAACGAACGAACGAACGAACGAACGAACGAACGAACGAACGAACGAACGAACGAACGAACGAACGCACGCACGAACGAAACATGTTAACTCTTTCGCATGAGCGCTTCTATACTAAAGCCGACAAGTATGTATTTCTATACTGTGAGAAGCTGCACGGCGTTAAATAGTAATGCAAAAAAAAAAAAAAGAAGAAAACTGTTCAGAAATATAATTATGGCGACTTGCGTTCAGCTTAGAGGGACACTAAAGGCCAATACTAAGTCAAGCTTAAGTGATGGATTAGTGCTCGAGTATCTCTAACGCGTCAATATTATCGCGAACATAGCCGTAGTTATCGAGAAATTGAGGCAAATGCAGGATACAATTAGAGATTCCCCCGGGACATACAAGTACTTGCCCGATGTCGAAGGCACTCCTCATTAAAATTCTGTCCCTATCGTCCGATACAAGTAAAGAGAAATGCGGCTTTTCCCCGTCAAAGGACCCCCTTCCATCCAATGGTGTCGCTGCGTGAATGTGACGTCGCTGTTAGAGCCAGGTCTCTCTGAGTGCAACCACACGCATAAGTATAGTTCCGAAGGACGTATTCATTTTGGGCGAAAATAAAATCTTAGCTCAAATTCTTTATTTTCCCGTTACTACACATGAGGTGAAAAGGCTTATTTGTCAATTGGAGCAGTGAGTTGAATAGCGACACCATTGGCTGGAAGGGGGTCCTTTGACGGGGAAAAGCCGCATTTCTCTTGACTTGTATCGGACAATAGTATTCAACCACTAGTTATAAACACATTATTCTATTGAATTATAAGACGAAAGCAAATGCTACTTGATCAGTTCTAATTCATTAAAAAAAAAGAACTCATTGACATTACACGGTTGACGACGCGGGCGGTCGAAAGGTTTCGTTTTCGCTCGACTCAGCGCCGCCCGCGCTTTTGCCTTTCAGTATAGTTCCGTTATCGTGTAGTGCTGCGCTGTTTTTGGTGGCTCGCGGAACTCGCACAAACTGCAAGTAGCAGAGAATTTCACTTTCATGTGATGCCACGGGATGGCCGAACGTCCACGCCACTTGACCAAAAGCAGTTGCAGCGGTTGCACCATAGAGTTAGTATACTAACTCTAGAGGAAAAGCTGAGCGAAAAAAGCGGAAACCGCGAAGGCACCGTCATGTTCCTACGACTCAATTTTGCAGCACTAAGAATATTCAAAATATTACGAAAAAGCAAGCACTTACACGAAGCACGTAGGCACGGACAACGTTTGAAGTTCATTCCGTATATTTTTCAGAAAGATCGGACGGCTATCTTAGAAAATTTTGACGTAAAATTTACGGTGTCTAGAAGGCTGCGTTTGCACGCGCCTTAACTAGATGGCACTACCATACTGACGGAGGCTAGGGATTGCGTTGATAGCGCGCTTCGTCTGAATCGCATCTCGTCGTCTGCGCCTGCGTGCCTGCATGCAACATGGCAGCGCCCCTTGCGGTTACCGATTTCAATACATGGGCGCTATGGGGCGCTTTTCCTCTAGAGTTGGTTATATTAACTCTATGGGTTGCAGCCATGGAGGAAGGAAAGTATTTTTTACCTCCATGGTTGCAGCGGGGCATCGTACCACCGTCTGTCGGTCGCCGTTTTACTCACCAACGGCAGCAAATGGCGGTGATGGCGTATGCAACGTCACCACTCACTGGTTGGCGTGGCGGAAGACTTGAATGACCATAAAGGTTTTCGGACCCTTCAGGTGCAATTTTCTCGTAAACTAAGTCATTTTTTTTCTTTGCACAAAACACGCGTGGCGAGGTTTTTAGAATGGTATTTAAACAGTCCACGTCGACTTGGAATTTGCCTTTAGTGTCCCTTTAGCAGAAAAAAAAAAAAAAAAAGACAGACGGTGCAAGACGCGATTGTAAGTCATACAGGGTTCGATTTTCAGAGGTCTGACGACTGAATACTGTAGGTGCTTATAATCGGAACTTGCACATTGTCCTTTATTTCATTTTTTTTCTTCTTTTAACAGGTTGGTTAACGTTAGCTGGCACACCCTCGTTAGCTGGAAGATAGCCCCCCTGCCCAATGGCAGCACTCAAGCTAGGACCACTTGTATAGCTTCACAGCGAAGCTGTATATAACTAGGGGAAACGAAAAAGCGTCTGTTAGTTTCCTGTCCACAGAAAACTATCATCATCAGCATTGGCTCGAGCGTCGTCGTCTTCTTCCGCAGCTGGCTCGTTGGCGTCCCTCGGGTTGCGCTCGTGCTCGTGCCCGGCAGGCGCTCGTGCCACTGCTCCCACGTTCGTCGTCGTCGTCTTCTTCTTTTTCTTCTCTTTTTCACTTCTGTCGTCGTAATGGGGAGGCCGCGTTTACGGGGGTATGAGCCATTTCTTAAGGGGGTATGAGCCATTCATTGTCTTACGTGATGGACAGATTTAATTTTGAAGCAATTTAATTTCGAAGAATCCCAAGCGGCAATGCGACAATGGTGAACTGCGGCCATACCGTCAGTGACGTCGTTCTCTCCGTCGCAACCGAACGTGCCTGTAACATCATTAAGAAACACAAAGACGTAACCAATAATTGAGAAATACTTTAATGTACCGTCGGGATTAACACAGTGATAAACACCGGGGCCGCACGTTTCAGCTTCGCTGGTTAACCATCTGTACGGAGTGCTTGGGCGGTGATTTTTTGGTCTTCTTTGTTTAATGACGTGATAACCCTCTTCAGGGTAAAGTTGCCCGATTTACAGAAGACCACGAGATTGCTGGCACACCGCAAATGCCAAGCCGGCAGTCTCGGTGGCTATAAAGTTTACACTGCCTCCTGATATTTGGCGGCGCGCGTGCTGTCTTTTCAGGCCGTCCCATTCGTACGGGGAGCGCGTAGTCTGTGGATTTCCCTCTCCTGCTGCAATATACTCCGCAGGCGCAGCTTGGAGCTAAGCAGAAAACAACGGCTTGCGGGGCGCTTCATGCACCGTTAGCACAAAATATACAGGTGTATGTTGTGGGCTTGGACGACGTCAGTTACTGTGACCTTTGTTAAATCGGCATGCAGACGTATAGTTTAACGTTGACTGTCAAGCAAGACCGCTGCCAAGAGCGACTGGACGCCGCAGTAGAACGAAAGGCAGAAGTGCTTGGTGACTCGATCAGTACCCATAAGTGTATTTATAACGGAAACATCACAAAGAACGAGAGGGAGAAACAGCGTCTCTCTTTCTTGTTCCATTCTCTGCGTTGTTTCCGTTATACCAACTAGTCCAACAACGAGCTCACCAAAAGCGTGCGTGCTGCTGGTTCTTCAAGTATATAGGTGACCAAAACGGTAGAAAATCTTCACATGGGCGCAAGCGTTGTTAATCCGATGCGCTTAGCTTCCCGGAACACTGGAAGCAAACGCTTTGCGCTGCCGAAATATCGAGCAATAGAATTAGAAAATAAATCTGATTAGAAACTAGAAAGCTATAATCGCATCCCCGCGGGCCACCCCCAATTGTTATTTTTCGCCTAAGTCGTATTTTATTGATTTCTTCTTTTTTTCGCGCACCACCCGATCTCTGAGGCTATGGATTTCGCCTTAAGTTTTGTAAATGTTTCACAGAGGGGCGCCTCCAGTCCGTAAGCGTGTGGAAATAGTACGAAATTGTACGATACACTTGATCCTGAGAGAGCAAGGTTGAGGTTTCATACACACACAAAAAAAGCGCTATTTCTGCTTTCCTAGTGAGAGTACGGCTCAGCGGGTGTCGGCTCGTCTACAGACCTCCCAGTGAAAACACTTCGTCCGTAGCACGTCCGAATCAAGTCCCAATGTCCATGTACCGTTTCACATACAAACTGGACATCCAACGGCCGTCCAGTTGTGGATCTCCTATCGCGGATGTCCCAAGGATATCGCGCATGGACATGTTTCGATATTACATACCACGGATTGCCCTTAGGTTATCCAATATGGACCTTTTTTGTCATACACGTGAATAGTCCTCCGAGAGGCTTTGAGTTTCCTCGAAAGATGATGTTTTCTCGCATGTTCGCATTACAATCGGAATGTACCATGTGTGCAGCTCGTGTGTACGTCGTACTTTGCGAATTTTCTGGGGCAGTTTACTTTGAAAACTTCAGTTAGTTCAATGAGCCCATTGCGCGTGGCGGAAGGCCTAGAAGAACGAGGAGTTTACTGCACTCCCGCTCGCGTAACGTGTGCACGCAATGTATCTGTCTGCTACATCTGTCACACAGCGTACGTGTGCTACGGACGCAACAGACATTATAGCAAGCACGTGCAAGAGACCCTGGCATATATGTGTTCGTAAAATGTACGTAGCGTGACCCCACGATGTCCTCGCTTTGGTGGCCTTGCGCATATACTAGAGGACTGTGGCCAAGGTCCCAGGACCTTTGCTTCCGAGAACAGTTTGCCGTCTAATCGGCTGAGACTTGTACGCGGAGCATATATCGTTGAGAGTGGTAGGTTTGACAGTGACACAGAGGGTGCTCGGCGGTTGCACCTGCCGGCTACCTGCAACTGGTACTTTTCGGAACGAGGTCGGTCAGTGCGCGCAGCTGTGCTTACGGGAAGCCAGCTGCGTTTAGAACAATCGGGCTCTTAGTTGGGAGACCTTGGCGACTCGGGCAGCTGCTTGCTCTGCAGCAGTGTCCACTGTACCTACATAAGAAAGATGCCGACTCCCAGTGGAGAAAAAAAAAAGCTAGGAAACTGACCAGTAAATATCACGTTACCGGCGCGGACACTGACAAGGAAAAGGAGACCAAACATAAAGTTAGATAGACAGAAACAGCGTTCTGAATTTGTGTCCACTTTGGTCGTGCCCTGGGACAAAGACAGTCCTGGAAAGTGTACTCATGGGAAGTTACTCAACCTGAAGACCGTAGGTCGGCAAAATAAACACCCAGACTCACTCGTAAAATATAATTTTCTGCTTAGGGATCACTTCTACTCAGATTCGCCAAAATTCTACTCAGCCGAGCTCACTTCATGCTCACCACAATTCTGCTCAGTCGGGCTCACTCAGACCCACGAGTCAGTCTGAGTTTGAATGAGTCGACTCATGAGCGAGTTTGCCGACCTATGCCGAAGACTATGAACGATGGCTCATGAACAATACTTTTTACAGGTCGCTTTCGCAGTATCCGTATGAAACGGGCCTCTAGGCCTATGTGTAATTTCATCCCAACTTTATCCCGCGTGGCAACCCAAGCGAATAAAAAATAAATAAAAAAATTGCGTAGCTTGCATTAGTGGCGCAAGTCTAAAGAAACAGCGGAGCTGATCGGCACATAGCACTACCAAGTCATCCCCAGCATTTCCCGGGATTATTAATCGATTATTGATTACCTATTGATTGGTCATCGCAAGGTATTGACCACCAGTGGCGTAGCCAGAAATTTTTTTCGGGGGGGGCTCAAGTTGCAACGCGGCCTCCTCCTTATAAACGTTGTCGAGGCATCAAATACATGAATAATAACTGCATTGCCATTGCCAATGCCATTGTATATTAGGTGCTGAAAACGAATTATTTAAAGCTACACACAGTCAAGACAAGTAAATTATGTGTTTGTTTCCTAAAAGAATAGCTTCGTATGTCCCAAAAATTGTGGCAGTAATGGCTGATATCAATGCTCCGGTGTTTTTTTTTTTGTCTATCTAATAAGTAAAGAAAATAGCACGCGAACTTTAGAACTATATCAGTTCGAAACCAGCAAAGCAGTGCATGCAGCTGGTATGAAAAACGTAAAGGCCATAAAATGAACAAGTTGACAAATATTTTGATGAACTTTGTCATTTAACAACCTTGTTTACATTCTTGTACATATGCAACGGCCAGGGGAAAACCTCAATGACGCTGTCCTTCGTTGGAATGGATTGCGCAGGAGCAGATGTTACCGGTCGTATATTGTAATTGCACCGAAATTATAGTTGCAACAACGAGTACATATAAAAAGCAGAAGTTCCGCAAAATATACATTAGAAATGCGAAGATAGAATGGAATATACAAATGCCAAGATAAACGGCAAGAAAGTGTCGCGTGAAACCAAGTTCACTGCTTGTATACACAAAACCTCGCAACAAGATATTGAAATATACGTATCAGTCTGCAATAAATCTACGTATCTAAGGAAACGTCATTGTATATAATGCGTCAAACAAGACAAATAAACATGTTGCGCAGTCACAGATAGTAAACTTCACGCATTCGAGTATAAAGACAGACGATCCAGACAAGAACAAAACTATGATCTCAGAAATTGTGATATGCATTTGGGCCATGCTGCGATCGCGACAGCACCATGTGGCTAGAATAAGAAAAAAAGAATGCAGAAATCAATACGAAAATGCGTATTTTAACTGCCTGCACAGCGGCAACAATTATTCTGCACCCAAAGTCAAAGAAGGCAATTGCTTCGTTTCAAAAAAGAAGTAAATACATGTAGCTAAATAGGAAAGAAAAGAACAAACGAAAGCCACAGATGATGCAGCAAGTTGATTTACCTAACATCCCAGTACGTTTTTGGGAAACGCCGCGTGTGCCGGGCTTTCAATGAGCAAGGTTTGTCAAAATTGGTTATTGATGTCCCCGTAATTTTTGTATTCCCAGGATAATTTTGATCATCATGATAACTGTTACAATAAACGGTGAAAATTTCTGTGGTTATAAAAGCTAATGAAAAGTCATACGTTTTCATAATTACGAGCTTATATAGGAACGTGAAGGAACAGATATTTTTACAGGCGTTGATTTTTGCTGCTTCGCTATCTAAACGATAAACTTCACTCGGCGGGGAGGTTTAGCGAAGCGTTCAGTAACTTCGGACACGTTGATGGTGACGTCTCTGTGGGCGTATAGAAGCGGCAGGATACCATGGATTCCTCATTGTAAAGCGCAAGTGGTTTTTTTAGTAATCTCATGTTTGAAAATCTCTCTGCGCTGGCAGTGGCACTGGAAGGGCGACTAGAATATGCAGCAGTTTGCACTAGAGCACTGCACGGGCCGATTTTTTCAGCCCGGACCTGGCCCGGGCCCGTTTTTACGTTGGGCTGCCCGCCCGAGCCCGAACAAAACTTTTATGGCGAGACCCGGGCCCGGCCCGGGCTCGGAAATAATCTACGTTACCCGCCCGGCCCGCCACCCGTTTACCTTAGGCCCGAGGCCCGGCCCGAGCCCGGCTCGAAACCGGCCCGAGCCCGGCCCGAGCCCGTGAAAAAACTGCTCTACCAGGGCCGGGCCCGGGCTTTCGGGTAAGACCGAGCCCGTGCAGTGCTCTAGTTTGCACACATGTACATATAACCTGCAGTCTCCATGAGAGACGGCATCTATTCCTGTGCTAAAACCTAAAAACCCTTCGATATCGTTTCCTCAGCACCACGCTCGACAAGGTAGACAGCCGTCCTCTTACGGAAGCCACAATTCTTGGTCCCTGGTCCCAGCCGACATCGGAACGAACTGCTTTAAAAGCGCTATTACGCTTTTTAAAAGAAACAGGACTTAGTGAAAAACTATAGAATGTGCGGACTGATACGTTTCTTTTAGTTTTTTTTTTTAATCTTCTTTTGTTTTCTAATCTTTTCTGCCCTTACCCCATCCCCCTGTGCAGAGTAGCCAATCGGACACTTAACCTGGTTAACCTCTCTGCCTTTCACCTCTTACTTTCCTTCCTTCCTTCTTTCCTTCGATATCGTTGACATCCTTGTTTACGTACCTTGCACAAACAGTAAGCTGTTCGATTCCAGCAATATCCGTCGTTTCGTCAGCAAGTACGGAGAAGCAGCCTGCAGCGTTCAGTTTTGCATCTAGGCTTTCTTTGATAATTTCATCACAAATTTATATAATTTGGTTTTGTACGTCTGGTTTAAATACGAGGCATTACTGGGGCAACTTTCCAAATGGTTCTTCAGATGTGTATCTCCACAATCAGCTCGCATGCGAAGAAGCGCTCTGGAAATAGCTGTATTTTCAGCAGGGGCTTTGCTTAAATCTATAGGACCAGTGTCCCTATCGCCACGGAGAGCAAGACCTTGCCGCCCGCAAAAATAACTGTCTCAAATTAAATAGGCCGTTGAGTTTCTTCTATTTTCTCTTATTTTACTTTGCCTGCCCTGGTCCAGCTTATCGATCACATTGGGCGCGCTTGCTGAAAATGTTTGGAGAAAATTGTCAGATGCCAGCTGACAGTCACGGTGATATTTAATATTTGCGTGTGTATGGAAGATTGCGAGCGCGTCCTTCCATTTCTGGAACGGCTTGGACACGCGCGTTCGAGTGCGTGCATGTTGGCCCAAGTTTATAAAAACATTAAACCCAGAAAGTTCCAGAATTAAAAATCAGAAGCACGCCTTTGGAAATGTCAGTGCACTTTTCGCGTCAAAAGTGTATGAGAACTTTATACCCATCAAGTTTCGCAATTGAAATCCATGCGCTCCGCAGATTCCGGTGCCGCTGCGAGATGCCGCGACGCGCCCGCTCGCTGTCGAAAATCCCTTGAAAATTTGTGCTCGGCTGGGGCTCCTTACGTTATGTGACTCCAGGTGCATGGGCGTTTCCACGAAATCCAGCCCGAGTTCGCAATTTTCGCGCCGAAATGTCTTTTCGAGTGTCAAAAATACATTCTAGACAAATCCACAATGATTCCCGGCGCCGGTGGTTGTTTTGGTCGGCGGTGCATGACAGCTCGAAAAAATTTCGGGGGGGGCTGAAGCCCCATCAGCCCCCCCCCTGGCTACGCGCCTGTTGACCACGTATTTGGGCTAGGATGAGCACTACCAAGTCATCCCCAGCATTTCAGAAATTTATTGATTATTGACCAATTATCGATTGCATATTGATTGGCTATCGATTGGATATCGTAAGGTATTGGCTACGTATTTAGGCTAGGCTAAGCACGTATTTGGGCTGGGCTAAGCGCAAGTGGTGGCGTG
Organism: Dermacentor silvarum; assembly: GCF_013339745.2. Lineage (NCBI taxonomy): Eukaryota > Metazoa > Arthropoda > Arachnida > Ixodida > Ixodidae > Dermacentor > Dermacentor silvarum. Next base: position 175,996,205 of record NC_051159.1, on the reverse strand, counting down.
GAGCAGGAACTATTTACAATAATAGTTCCTGCTCTACATTTCATTCATTGTAATAAATACCATGTTCAAAAAAAAAAAAAAGTGGTGGCGTGGAGCAGAGGTAGAACACCCGGCCTCTAATCTGAAGGTCGTAAGTTCGAATCCTCCTCCAGTCCACTACATTTTCAGGCATTGAGTGGCGCCTAACGCTGGCAAAAAATAACAAAAATATTGCCGCGAGAGCTTGTGGGGCTGTACTAGTCCAGGTGCAACCAAATTAGGAAGGCTCACTAAGCTTTAACAAAGTCACGTACTCCCTCACCAGAACAGGAATTGGTCTCCCTGGTGCAGTATTCGGCCACTACCTCCCTCATGACTCCTACAATTAACCCATGCACCTCAGTCCCCAGCGGTTGCGGAGCACTTGACCAAAGCGGCGGTCAGACCTGCTACGCGGCAGAGGGTGCTAAGAATCTCTGGGTCCGGACAGGCCGCCATTTGAATCCGAACCTGGCAACGTTCAACACGCGCACCCTCTCGAGTGAGGCTAGCTTAGCAGGGCTATTTGAAGAATTATCAGGTATTGCCTGAGATATATTGGCCTTAGTGAGGTGAGAAGAACTGGTGAGGCTTATACAGTGCTAACGGACACGCCCTCTGCTACAGAGGTCTTCCAGATAAGAGACAATTCGGGGTAGGACCTCTAATCCATAACGACATAGCGGGCAACATTGATGAATTATACAGTATTAATGAGAGGGTAGCAGTCGTCGTAATAAAGCTGAATAGGAGGTATAAGATGTTCAGAACACTCAATATACTGTAGTCGTGTTGGTAGAATTCGCGCAAAGGAATAGGCTCCGAATAATGAATACCTTCTTCAGGAAGGGCAGCAACAGCAAGTGGACCTGGAAAAGCCCCAATGGAGAAACAAGGAATGAAATAGATCTCATACTCTCTGCCGATCCCAGCATAGTGTAGGATGTAGAAGTGTTAGATGAGGTTAAGTGCAGTGACCATAGGTTAGTGAGGTCTAGGATTTCTCTCAATTTGAAGAGAGAAAGAATAAATTTAGTCAAGAAGAAACAGGCCAACCTAGACGCAGTAAGGGTTAGAAGCAGGCCAATTCAGGCTGGTGCTCGCAAACAAATATGCAGCTTTAGAACAGGAAGATGAAGACAACATAGATGTAATCAATGAAACGCAACTAGGCTGATCTCAGAAGCAGCAACTGAAGTGGGAGGTAAGGCACCAAGGCAACCAGTAGGTAAGTTCTCCCAAATAACAAAGGACCTAATAATGAAACAGCAAAATATGAAAGTGTCAAACTCGAGAGATCAGATAGACTTCGCTGAACTGCCGAAACTGATCAAGAAGAAGAAAGTAAGGGATATTCGAAATTGTAACTTGTTGAAGCTGTTAAATGTGGACGCAGCATAAAATCAGTGAGAAGAAAACTTGGTGTAGGACAAGGCAAGATGTATGCACTGAAAGATAAGCAGGGTAATATCATCATCATTTTCGATGACATAGTAAAAGGAGCGGAAGAATTGTATACTTACCTGTACAGTGCCTAGAGCAGTCAAGCTACTTTCATTCGAAGTAGTGATGAACAGGATACAGAGGCTCCTTCTATAACTAGCGATGAAGTTAGAAGGGCCTTGCAAGACATGACCCGGGGATAAGCTGCTGGAGAAGATGGAATAACAGTCGATTTAATCAAAGATGGAGGAGATACGCTTGAAAAGCTGGCGGCCCTATATACGAAATGCTTCACGACTTCAAGTGTACCAGAAAGCTGGAAGAACGCCAACATTATACTAATCCATAAGAAGGGAGACGTTAAAGAACTGAAGAATTATAGACCCATTAGCTTACTTTCAGTATTCTATAAGATATTCACCTCACCAAAATAAGTGGCAATAGAATTAGGGCAACACTTGACTTCAGTCAACCAAGAGAACAGGCTGGCTTCAGGAAGGGATATTCTATGATGGATCATATCTATGTCATCAATCAGGTAATAGAGAAATCTGCGGAGTATAATCAATCTCTCTATATGGCTTTCATAGATTATGAAAAGGCATTTGATTCAGTAGAGATACCAGCAGTCATAGAGGCATTGCGTAATCAAGGAGTACAGGAGGCGTACGTGAATATCTTGGCAAACATCTACAAGAATTCCACAGCTACCTTGGTGGACCATTAGAGTTACAGAATGGATACCAAGAGAAGGGAAGCGCAGTCGATGACGGCAGAAAACTAGGTGGGGTGATGAAGTTAGGAAATTTGCAGGCGCAAATTGGAATCAGCGAGCGCAAGACAGGGGTAATTGGAGATCGCAGGGAGAGGCGTTCGTCCTGCAGTGGACATAAATATAGGCTGATGATGATGATTAAGCACTACCAAGCCATCCCCAGCATTTTTCGGAATTTAATAATTATTGATCGATTAGCTATTGATTGACTATCGATTGGCTATCGGAAGGTATTGGCCACGTATTTGGTCTATGCTAAGCACTACCAAGTCATCCCCAGCATTATCAAGAATTCATTGATTATTGATCGATTATCGATTAGCTGTTGATTGGCTATCGATTGACTATTGCAAGGTATTGGCCACGTATTTGGTCTAGGCTAAGCACTACCAAGTCATCCCCTGCATTTTCAGAAATTTATTGATTATTGATTGATTATCGATTAGCTATTGATTGACTATCGATTGGCTGTCGCAAGGTATTGGCCACGTATTACGGTGAGGCTAAGCACTACCAAGTCATGCCCAGCATTTTATGGAATTTGTTGATTATTGATCGATTCGCTATTGATTGGCTATCGATTGACTATCGCAAGGTATTGGCCATGTATTTGGGATAGGCTTAAACACCTTCGCTAGTTCACAGGGTTACGTGCCATTGCGCTTGGACCCTTTCTGCACTACCACCACGATCGGCCCACAATTTCTTTTCGCTCTGCACGGACTAACGGTTGGCTTAAACAGCTCCGCTGTTAAAATAAATTGCTGCAGATGACTGTCAACAGTAATGCTATTAGCATCGAATTTAAGTATAAATTATGGGGTTTTACTTGCCAAAACCACCATCTGATTATGAGAAATGCCGTAGTGGGGGACTCTGGATTAATTTGGACCACCTGATGACTACCTCTGGTTAAACTTTCTGTGCATCCTTTCTCTCTCTAAATCCAAGTACACGGGTTTTTTGTAATCGATAGACTGAAGTTATATGAGAACACGTGAAAAAAAAAAAAAGGCAAAACTCATCTCACGATGACTGTCTACAGTAATACGTTTGCACTAAATCATTATAGGCACACAACGTACTGCCACAGTCGAAACAAGTTATAGTATATGTATGAGGCGCGTACTATGGGGATTCCTCTTTCACTCTTCGATGATGATGATGATTTAATGGCATCGTGTTTGAAACGGGGCGTTGACAAATAGTGATCTAGCCTGTTTGATTTATTTAGGTATGCAATACCTGTCTTTTATCTAGCATTTTGTATTTCTTCAATATCCACCTTGTACCGCTACCTATGACTGCAACAGATCCGGTCGTATCAATCAATCTCTTCCCTGCGTTTTTTCCACCACCATTACTCTGAACGCCTGTTGCTTATATCGACTGCTGACCGGTCAATGCTTCTGTCCACTTTAAATTCAAACACTTCTGGAAGGTGTGCGTTATCTACGGTTCTCACTGGGTAAATCCGTTCGTATTCCATTAGAATGTGCCGAGTGGTCTCCGGATCTTTGCTGCAGCGTACACACGCCTCATCTAGTTCCGAATATTTGCTCCGGTATGTTTTTGTCCTTAGGCAACCGTCTGGAACCTCAAATAGCAAGGCACTAATCGTACAGGTTTTCCCTTCTTTCTTCTCATTCATGTAAATATCCATGGTCCTTTTTGTTTCCATTCTTTGAATCCATTCTTTGCTTCCCTAAGAACACTCGGCGCCATCTAGCGAGACCGTCGCGAAGCCTACGCGTGACCTCCGAAACGAGTGGACCGCCGGTGCGTGCGAACGCCGAGAAACGCGTCATGCGACAACTGGGCTCCTCCCTCGCGCTTCTTTCAGGACACGCTGCGCCGTCTAGCGGCGCTGCCGTGAGGTCCGCGCGTTGCCTTCGGGACGAGAATTGTTCGCTCGCTTGCCGCACAGTCAGTGGCACATGCTCGGTTACCCAAGTTGACAGGACGTTCATTGAAGAGCGGAACATACCCAGTGCATTTGTCGCGCAGCCTGCAAGTGCGTCGGGTTGCTGTTCTTGAGGGATCCTTGTCACGTAGGTTCAATTCCGCTGAGCATCGGAGAAATTCAAGGGACATTTTTCATCATTGTAGGGTGGCACATGCATAGTTACCTAAGTTGGCGCCAAAGACGTTCATTGAAGAGCGACACACCCATACTGGCACATACCCAGGTAATTACTGAAGTTGGCATCAAAGAGATTCATTGAAGACCAGCACAGACCGAATGGCACATACCCAGTGGTCCAAGTCGGCGTCTGTGAACAGCGCTGCTTACCCAGTTCCGCATCTACAGTGACCCATGTCGGCGCGAAAGAGCTCCATTGAAGAGAGGCACGTGTGCACACAGTGCCACATACTCAGTGACTCAACTTGATCCAATGGTTGGTTACGATGACGACCTGTATGACGACAGTTGGATGAAGAAGCTGGAATGACAACGATGGCACGAATGCATGACAGCGACTGTCTGACGACGACGATGGCATGATAACCGCGGCATAATCGCGATTGAATGATGACAGCATAATTACGATAGAATGACGAAGAAGGAATGACGTCGATGGATCGACGAAGGCGGTATGACGACGACGGAACGACGACAATGGGATGAGGTTACTGAAGTGATGACACCATGACGACGACTGCATGACGAGAGTCAGATGTTGAAGTTAGAATGGGGATGACGGCATCACGGTGATGGTATGACACGAATGCATGACGTCTGTACGACAAAGATGGCATGACAACGGCAATGGCATGACAATGGTATGAGGACAATGGCATGATGACGAAACCTGTATGACGGCGATGGGGTGACGACGACGGCATGATGAGAGTCTGTGACAAAGTTGGAATGATGACGATGCAACGACGGCCTCACGACGACGAACACATACCTAGTATCCGAGGCTGGTAGACAACTTGGGCCACTGCGTCGGCGCGTAAGAGAATAGATAGAAAGATAGATACGCTCAAAACGCCTGCAGCAGGCAGAGAATGCTAATCGCTTTAAAGGCGAAGAAGCCAGCGTTAACAGCGAGGAATGTAATCATAAATGTTTTACGACAGTTCAAAGCACGGTGCACTACTGTTCAAAACCAGGTCAGTATGTCTCACAAGATCGTAGTATATAGCAGAAAATTTGCCGATGACGACTATACCTGCGTGGAGTATAGAAAGAGCGCAGAGATCATAGGACATATTTTGTTTGAGTGTCGCAATATCCATGCACAGGCCAATGCGAACGCAGTAGCCCAGGCCTTGTGCTTGTGACTCTTGAGTAGATAAATGAAGAGCTCGGCCGGACGGACGGGGCAGACGACCGACCACCCGACCGACCGACCAACCGATCAATTGCTTTGTTGATGAATTTATTGACTTATTGGTTTTTGACTTCTCAAAGCCATTAACACCTCGGCTATGAGGGGCGCCGTTGCGATAGGGCTTCGCTTTAATTTTGGTCAGCTCAATTTCCAGCCTGCATTCTAGTCTAATTGCGGCCCATTCGGAAAGCAGCCTAAGCGCCCCGGTATCGAGGCCGCGGTCTCGTGCTCAGCGGCAGGATGCCATAGCTACTGAGCGGGCAGTGTCAATTCATTCAGCGAGCTGCGTAGAACATGTCGGCGTAAACCTTAGTACCGTGGCTAGAAACTTTAGCGGCCACACATGTTCACGCGATATGCTCATATACGTAGCCCCATGGGATTTCATGAGCGTCATCGTCATATACCCATCCTCTGCTATAGCACCATCTTCGCTTTTCTTCCTGTTCATATGTGCTGCTGTGCTGCGACATGTTTCTCGCAGACGTGTTCGATCGCCCAGTATTTGTCGGGAACCATTTTTTTTTCTGTCTATGACTGCTCCTTTTTCTTTCTTTTGTATTTCCTCGATTGAATCCGCAGGTTTTAGCCCGAAGATAAAAGCAACGTCACCGCGAAAGAAAAGTGCCCACGATTCGCGAAGTGTTCCGAACGCATATATAGGGGACAACAGGTTGCCTCATACTCAAGCTGTCGCGTACAGCCGCCCTCGCTATTGCAACGCGCCGCCTTGCTTGTAACTGAAACTCACCCTTTATGGCCCCCGTTATTCGGGCTCGAAACTGCCGATGGAAAGTTATTGAAATGCGGAGGGAGCTCGTAAAACTGTCGCGCGCGCTGCCGCAGCTCGCACGCGAGAAAGGCCGTGCGAGTTAGGAATTTGTTGTTGGTGTCCTGTTATCACTTTCTTTTCACGGCTTTTCTGCTCGCCTTTCGCCGTTATAGGAACAACATGGTTACGCTGCATACGCGAATATTTATTATTTTTATGACCCTGTCTGGAGAGTTGGGAGAGTGGTTCCTACAAAAATGAACTGAAACACGCGAAGTGTGCTTGGGTGAACTAAATTACGTCGTAAATGTGCATGGCTATAGGGCGTGGTTATGGCACATATGCGCGTTTCTCTTACGATTCAATCAACGGCTGTTTTCTGCGGTAAAAATGCAATAAGATTCTTTTTCGCCCAGTCCTCGCAGCCATCTGTTTCTGGTTGTTTATGGAAATGGGCGAGTACAGACAGCCCATGGCAACATTCTGAGATAAACTGCTTAAAGCTGGCACGCATTTGTCTGGCTCTTATGCTTCGTTCCGTTCCAAACAGACGCCAAGTCAAGAAGATTAGAGAAAGCCTTAAATAAATTGGGGGGGGGGGGGGGGGGATGAATGGTCATGAGCTCTTCTGCGTTTGTATGCAAGCATGGAATTTTGCTCTTGTAAGGGGCGGGAGTGGAGGTTGCATTAATAGGGAGTTTTAGAAGTAGCGTTGCCACCGTTAGGGGACGCTATCGGCCGGGCGTACAAGCGAGTTGGAGGTTTCCGGTACGCAACGCCGCTTAGGGTTGCTAATCCTGAAATTCCCCAATATCACCCGAGTGCTTACAAAATACTCGATAAACCGTACCGCGGGCCGCCCTGGTGTATTCTAGTGTACCCCTGGTGTACCCCTTGCTCCTCGGTTGACTGCACCAGTGCGCGCATACCGGACACTCTAAATGAGCGAGGCGAACCCTCCAAGAGCAGGTTTTCGTTGCCCCTAAGCGCACCGAGAAAATCTGCGTTGAACTGAGGTGCAATCCGGACATCCATTGCAAGAAGGTACAGCGAAACGCATTGCATTATAAATGCAAAGTAATATATCGCATTTTACCAAGTTACTTTCGTTGTTATATTCAGATGCAAGTGTTCGCTGGATGTTTGCCGCAAGGCAGCGATGGAGTTAATGGCAGATAATCATAGCCCCATGTACGACTCCAAACGCTCAACCCTTTATACATTCAGACCACATTGTCTCTTTACAAGTGCTTTAAAAAAGAAAACGTAGTGTTGTATGTAGGATACATGTACATGACCTAGTATTCGCGGGAATTTCGGAAAGTGGGAGCGTCGGAGTGGTATCCTTCTCGAAGAGCAAGAACACCTTGAAGACGTACGTGAAAAAATTACGGGGTTTTACGTGCCAAAACGAGTTATGATTATGAGGCACGCCGTAGTGGGGGACTCCGGAAATTTGGACCACCTGGGGTTCTTTAACGTGCACCTAAATCTAAGTACACGGGTGTTTTCGCATTTCGCCCCCATCGAAATGCGGCCGCCGTGGCCGGGATTCGATCCCGCGACCTCGTGCTCAGCAGCCCAACACCATAGCCATCGAGAAACCACGGCGGGTTGAAGACGTATGCTTCTGGCAAACTGCGCTCCGTGTCAGCATGGTTGATTCTCTACTTGTTGTAACTTATGTTGCTTATGCAAGAACACTTTTTTTTATTAGAACATAAGCATGCACACCGGGTTGCACAGTTATGTCAAATATGACCAGTATACCAACGGGTCGCCAAAGCTGGAGGAAATGTGATAAGTTTGTACTAAAACTGTGCGTCGGTTTCAATCGTATGCGTTTCAGTTTTTTTTTCGCTTGCTTGTTGTACCACATGTAATTAAATATTAATCCAAGAAATATTACCGGAGAATCAATACCTCTCATAACGATTTCATACTAAAAAAAAACTTTTATTTGCGCAACAAGAACAATGTTTTACGCCAAGCCACGTTCAAGACAAGACGAATCTTCCTTATCCCGGAATTTCCATGTCGTCCCCCAGGAAGTTCAAGTAGACGGCGGTGACAAATTTTCCTCTAGGTAATTTTGCGGAAAGTCGTACGCTTAAGACTTTCACAAAATAAAATATTGCTGCTCATAACTTTTGGTACATTCCCGTCTCCTAATACACTCTGTCCAGAAATGCTGCTCTTTAGCGGGCGCTCGACAAGACGTTAAAACAGAAGAGACTAAAGTCCATTGCTTATTTAGCATCTGTGATCTCGAGTGTCGGAAATTGCATTACCTACTTACGAACACGTCACGAACGGTGGAAACTCTATAAAATATAAACTAAATACCTTATATTTTAGCAGCCGAACGCATTTTCGAAGCTGGTCAAAATACAAAACTTGCGCTGTTGCTGCAATGGGCCAGAAAAAAAATGAAGAAAAAGGAATCTATCTTTTTTTTTTGGTGATGACGTCAGTAACTCGTAGCGATTACAGGTCCCAGTGCCGCCCCCACATCTATCGTCACGTGTTCCGTCCAGATGGCTATTAACATGATGAGTTGTATGCGTTATAGTGAGCTATACATGCGTAAATTGCTTGACGTCATGTGGCGAGCGCAGCAGGACGTCGCTTTACGCAAGAAGCGAGATGCAAATATGCTTGCAGAAAAATGGTTTTGGTGCGCATAATAAAGAAGAGAGAGAAAGAAAAAAAAAGAACGCTGTGTGGGCCTTTTCAAAACTTGTGGGCGTCGTGCGAGAAATATCGTAAACACTTGTGCCAGGCAAATTGAAGGCAGTAAAGATAATAAGATAAAAAGAAAAGGACCAGTAGATAAAGAGCCTGTCTTAACCGAACATTCTAGCCGACTTTGACAAAGCCATCTAATGTAGACCAAGCTGGATCCTACACAGTATTTTTCTTTCTTGCGGACTTCTCGAGAGGATGAGCATGTTGAAAATATAATTCAGTTTTCTCCACAGTGTAGAGACATTACCGTTTGCATTCCTGTTATTTTTTTCCCTTGTTCTTTGCTCTTTGTATAGCTTTTTTAATCTTTGATTTTTGGATAGCTGACATTTGCCAGACTTTGCGCTCTTTCTCACCTAATAAACAAGACTTCCAAATTAGCGAGCTGATAAACGCAGTAAAGTACGCCCACGCCTGTGTTAAAAAATAAGTGTCTGTTTGCGCGCGATAGCAGTTTATGGCATCACTCCCCCCGCTTTTTTTTTATTGGCGCGCGTAAATAAGAAATGCGGCGTCAAAATATCCGGGCAGGCGCTAAGCCTCATTGACCCTGCCGCTGCTGCGTTGGAACCACGAAAGATATGCAGTTCTCCATGGCGTAGTTATACTGCGGTCATTTGGTCAACGGGATTAAGAGGAAAGATGTCCTGCTTCCCAACTCTGCCACATTTGACTGCAGCCCGGTACTCATGGACTGCATACGGCTGTTCGTACACGGCATTTACACGAGTTCGTTGGGACGTTACGACCAAGAGATTTTATATAAAAAATATGAGCTGGAAATGTGACGCTCGCGTGGGCGCCACGATGGGTTCAACCACGATGGGTGCTGGGGCTAGTAAGTAGATTTGTGTGAACTTTATTGGTTCTCGCTTTCAGCGGCCTAGTGGTTTCTCTTTTCGGGATTCATGACACTTAATGTTGATCATAGATTCACTATGCAATTTCAATTAGTTTAAGATAATCTGTGATTGCCCACATTGGACTCATACTATAACATCTACCTCAACTTGTTAAAGGAAGTAACTCATAATATCAAGCATAATTTCCCCACAGTGAGCGTTATACTCTATAAGCGTTGCCATATTTTACCGGCATATATGCGATATATCTCAACATATTATCTGTAATACAATCCGCCGTGGTTGCTCGGTAGCTATATGGTGTTGGGCTGCTGAGCACGAGGTCGCGGGATCGGATCCCGGCTACGGCGGCCGCATTTCGATGGGGGCAAAATGCGAAAACACCCGTGTACTTAGATTTAGGTGCACGTTAAACAACCCCAGGTGGTCCGAATTATTCCGGAGTCCCCCACTACGGCGTGCCTCATAATCAGATCGTGGTTTTGGCACAGAAAACCCCATAATTTAACTTTTTATCTGTAATACACAGAAAACGTTCTTAACTGATCCGGTTCTTAGTACTAACAGTTAATTCTGCTAAGCAATGTTGTGATGCAAACAGACAGCGAAATGAGCAATGAGGGAACACTAATGGAAAAAGAGATGCTATCGCAAAGAAGCCGATGATAAAAAAAATTCCAGTTATAAAGCTGTACGGCGGCTGAAGTAATGTTGTTATACCTAATCGATGGGGGAACAGCGCAAAAAAAAAAAAAAAAAAAAAACAACAACAACAAGAAGACAAGAAGGCATACACACATCAGCGTTGACTGACGACTGAATTCTTTATTCAGAGTGTGTCTCCCTTCTTGTCTTCTTGTCGTGTTTTTTTGTGCTCTTCCCCCATCCAGTATGTACCGACTAGCCCAAGCCTCTACGGTATTGTTATACCTATATTGGAAGGGGGGGGGGGGGCAGTAAACACAAATCGCATTGCTAGAAATTCAGTACGCCCACAGCATAAGAACCTCGAGGAATGATAATCTGATCTAGTTGCAGAGCGCCCGACTCAGCTGCCGGAGGTGGTGGGTTCGATTCCCACCGCCGCCGCGCACCCACTGGTTAAATGGGCACAAGTGCACAACGGTCTGGCGTTCGGCTTCCTTCAGGGGTTATAGGCTTGGGAAACGAACCTGCGCCTTAAAATCCCGTTGAAATCCTCGTCAGCGCAAAAAAAAAGAAAAAAAGAAAAGGAGGTTGATGGTTGAAAAGGAGGTTGACAATAGCGGATGACACAAGCGCAGCCTCGTCGCCGAAAACGAAAATAACGTGCGCGTGCCGAGCATTTAGTGCACGTTAAAGAATCCCGGGTGGTCGAAACTGGGCCCGAATTCGCAAAGCTTTTCGTCTGTAAGAACTTTTGCCACTAGACTGCAAACTTCGCCAATAATATGCCCCGCATCACGGTTGGCTGGAATTTGCTTGTACAAACAATTCTAGCGTAAGAGTTTTTTGTGAACATGGACCCTGATCCGGAGCATTTCACAATACGGCGCCTCGCATGGTCCGTCTGTTGCTTTCTGAACGTTAAGCCCCATAATTTAATTTCTGAGGATTCCTGTGGTCCAACGCGCAGATGCACTTTCGCTTGTGCTCCGCTGCAAATCGATTAAAAAAGGAAAGAAAGAAAAGAAAGAAAACAACAAGGAACAGGAACCTCACATCGCTCAGAGCTTGCAACAACGCCTGTTTTATTCATGCTTCCAAGTGGTCTCCGTCTATTCTATATAGATCTGTCCTCGAGTACAGGCCCCCCCTTTTTTTCTTTTGTTGGGCCTTTGTCCGAGGAGCTCTTGTATTTGCCATGAGAAGAGCGCTGCGGTGGACGAAGCTTCGTGCGACGGGTATCGACTGACCGTGCACCCTCTGCCTCCCCGTTTGCTATCTCCTCCCTCCCTGTTGACTCCACGGCGAAACACCACGAAAGCACGCAGCAACAGTTGGCGCGCGTAGTGCAGATACTTCCGCTTCGTGGTGGCCACTCCGGATGTACCGAGGAGGCAGCGAAGAAAAGGAACTGTGGCGCTTCATGCGCACGCGCGCTTTGTTGCGGTTTGGCCATTTTGTTTTCCTATTCGCCGTTTTGTCGGCTCTCTCTGGTATATCGCTCGGCTGCTTATGCTCCGAGAGCGCGCCACCAACGGTCTCCGCAGAATACATTTATTACCCCGCGCTTGCGTGAGATACTGCGCGTTGTGGTCGTCCGGCCGTGCCCGCGTACCACTGAAAAATGGATTAACGCGTGACCGAAGCGGTCGCCGCTGTGTTTGCCGCAGGTGCGCTCTTTTCCACTATGTGCGCGACGTGCTGCGATGGATTTTTGCCGGCGGTGAGAAGACGAAAAGCAAGGAAATGAGCGCGGAGGATAAACTTCCTTCGCTAAGAGTTTCGTCTTTTATATAGGTGTTTCGACGTGGTCACGTCTTTTACTATTGTATTTCGGGCTGGTAAATATGCATGGTTATTTGCGAGACCAAGCTTCTCGGGAAACATGCATCGGCTGTAATTACCTCTGAGTGCACTTGCGTACGGCGATGCGGGAGGCCAAAGTGTGCGCTTAAAAGAAAAGGTGCACTAACACAGCTCACTTGCGTGCGCCAGCTGCCAGACTTTGCACACTCGACCGATTCTTCGCTAAGTAACTTACTTGTGATTGTGCTTTGAAGTTTGCTTTTACAGCCGAGAGTGTTCAAAAGCTTGCATCACCGGAACAGAATATTTTGCTGTGCCCTGGCGGCACCGGAGCACAGTCGACCGACCCGATGCACTCAAACATGCTGTTGAGGACTTTACGGATTTCGCGTGTTCATCTTGGCGGTGCATTGCGCCTAGCTGTAGTGCATGAGTTGCTTACCACTGAATTTTCCTTGTCCTGCATTTGGTATAACCGCTTACCCCCCATAAGCTTCGCGATAATACCGAAATGCAGGATGCACTGGACAACTGTGTAACATCTGTGACGAAAGGTTGTTTGCTTCAGTAAATAAGATAACTTGTAAGTGCAGTTTGCACGTTCTAGGTGTTAAGCTGTGCTTTTGATCGCCTGTGGTAAATAAATTGGAATACACGGTTTGTAGCCGCTCTAGTTAAATCGCACGAGCGGATTGAATTACATTTCTGACATTTTTATTAAACACGCTGTTTTAGAATGAAAAGCGACGTCCAGGTGCATGTGTAGGAGTGAATGTGGTTAATCGGGATTTAGAATTTAGGAAAGAAACGGTGTACTGATGGGCAGGGAGGTTGCGGTATAGGGAGGTCAACCAGGGCAAGCTCTGGTTCACTACTCGGTGCATGGGGAAAGGTGAAGGGAATAGAAAGAGACAGGAGAACAAACCAAGTAAAGCACATACACAGTCAAACAGAAGCAACAGCATAGCAGGCAGCGTTCTCAAGGCTTCTTATGTAGGCCCGTGGTCGTCAGGAGCTTCATCAACGTCCTCATCTCTTTGGCTGTACGCGTACCTGCTGAACAGAGCGAGCGACTTATCGACTTACATACCGGACAGCGAGCGTGTGAGAAAAATGTTGGAGGACGCTTAAGCTTCGCCTTTAACAGTGGAACGCGATAGCATTCAAATATCCCTGAAAGCTTGTCAGGCTTCCCGGCAACTGCAGCCTTCTTTTTTCTCCACCTTCGTCTCTGCACGCCGCTACTGTTTCACGTTGCCGAGAAGGCGAGTACCATCTGGATGGGGTTGTCGCAAGTAACCTACCCGAGAGCTGCCGCTCTTGTTATGGTAGAAATGCTGGAAAAGGGATTTGTGTTTGAGTTTCCTCGTAACAGAATTATGTTTTCTCTTACATTCAAATTACAATCCGACGCTACCGCGTCTGTAGGTTGTAGTTACGTCGTATTTTACTATTTTTCTGACGAATTTCACTGTGAGAAATTAAATTTTTGTTCACTAACACCTTGAACCACGCGGAGGGCCTGCGTGGTCGGGGTGGTTCGCGATGATTTTCTCCGCCACGGACGCGGACATCCACGCCGACACCGACGCCGGATTTTCTGCGACATGGGGCCCTGAACGCTTTCACGTTAAAATGTTCTCCCAGCAATGCATTTGTGTTTAAACGTGAAGGCGGCTTTAAGCGGATCGGTGTAAGCTTGGTCTTTGTAAGCTGGCATTCTCAGGTTGTGTGTTGCAGTGAAGCCTACTCATAAAGAAAAATGCGACGCGAACAGGGCCCGATAACGCTGTCGCGTTCCACTCTTAAAGGTGAAGCTTAAACGTCCTCCAATTTTTTTCGTAGTGAATTTAAATCGACACAGTCAGTATAAATTCCCCCACGTTTATTAGCACTCAGTCGACGAACATGTCATTCACGTGCTTTGTCAGGCGTCTTAGCAGCTTTCAATATGTCGACATGCGCCTGCGAAAATCTATGCCCAAATTCAACAGGTTCCGTGAACAATGTGTACCGAAGGCTACAAGAGACCAAAAGGACGTCAACAAAGCTTTGCTCAAGAGCCAAAACAAATGCGTGTCATTGCTCATGAGTAGCGCTACATGCACAGCAGAAGGCACTATGTCAGCCAGATAACGAGGTGATAAATTTCGTCCGATCAGTATATGAAAAACAAAAAGAAAATAGCTTCGTGTAGGTTGCCAGCTGCGCTAGCCACTATATAGCAACTCGGAAAAATAAAGCTAACAGAAGGAGCACATGCGTCGCACAGCCAAGGTGCTGTGTTAAGCGCGTAAAGTGTCGGTCCTGGTGTATTTTACGACACGAAGCCAGCGAGGCGGCCATTTCCAGTGCACGGTCGAACCACTTGTCGGGCATTCCCAGGTAGAACTGTGTCTCCACGGACCACATCGTCGGAGAAACCACGCCGTTCAGATCCTTCTGCAACTTGCGCGACGCCTTGTCACACAGCAACTCTGGCAGCGCCCGGCAGCACTGTTCCTCCCTTGGGGCGTGATGAAAAGTAAGAGAAGACGCAGTTTTACATTTACGAACGTGCACCTAAGATGGCGTATGCAGTGACGTTAGAGGGACACTATAAAGAGAGGTGCAACAGTAAATTACCCTTTTGCAGTGCAGGGAAAGTCACTCTTACCGTGAGAGGTGGCTTAATGAGCGCGAAAAAAAAAAAAAAAAAGAAGGAGGTGGCGATGTATCAGGTTTTCGTGACGTCATGCTTTTTGACAGTGCGTCTGCCTGGGCGCAGTTAATCTTTTATTGGTAAAGATGGACTACATAGTTATTCTCAAGGATGCAGAGATTGAACGTAGCAAGTTTTCATAAATCTTACTGTGCCACAACGGCCAAATTACGAAAAGATACATTTATATCAGTGAAGTCCCACTGACGTACCGGCATTGAAGTTCTGGCGTGAAACTTTAAAAAAATAACAAGTAATTCTAGTAATCAACTCCTTACAGCGAAATTAACGAAAATATACGTTTTCAAGAACAGGGTCCATATTCACAAAAAGCTCTTTTGCTCGAATTGTTCGTAAGAGCAAACTACAGGCAATATTGTTGGACATAAATGTTAGCGAAGGCTGCTGGTCAATGACAAAGAGCACTTACGAGCGACAAGCTTTGTCAATACGGGCCCGGTTTATCAGTATAAACTGCTTTGGGGTTACTCTTCGTAGGCATCAGAAATGATTGGAATCTGTGGGGCCAAAGTGTCGGGGAGTGGTTTCTCGTTCCATTGAGCTGCCCTGGCGAGCATCTGTGGAACTAGAGACCTCAATATTTGGTGGACGAAAGGGGTATTTCCGATGCTTCTGGTAAAAACAAACGTTTAAAGCACAACGAAGACCTCTCGGGCAGTGGACCTGAATTGTAGCTAGAAATATCTCTATTAATGCACAAATGACGAACGTCATTAAGCACACCGGTACCTTCATTTAAGTAACAGCACAATGTACTTTATACTGTGTTCATGTCAAGGAAAGCAGCAAGGATGCATTGCAGTTTAATTTCTCATACCAGACTTCGCAGGGTTGGGTATTTAAAATGGCAGCAGCATGATGTGCCACAGAGCTGCACACGTGATAAGTGGACAAGCGACAAAACATTGATGCGAAAACCATCGAAAAAAAAGGAAGAAAAAGAACAGACGGTGCAGGAACGATCGAAGATGATTGTCAAAATAAGCGAATATCTTATCCGAACCACAGAAATCAAACGCACACTGTTGCCTTCGATTAAGGTGTTTGATGATGGCGGCATAAATAATCCTCGAGATGTTTTGTTAGACTGCGCGAAGACGACCGTGGAATGGTGGCGATGGAGATGATGACGCAGCATGACCAAGATGGCATGACGACAACGTAATCGCGACAGCGTGACGACGATATGGCACGACAACGGCTGCGAACCTGCGCTTCCTTCTCCGCTTGTTCACGCCACGGACGCCGGATACTCGTCCGACCATTCGCTTAAGGTGGATACACACGCGAGGGCAAAATCCCGCCTGCTCCGCGGACAAACAGTGACGTCAGCACTTGAATCCGGCGCAGCCGAGTTAGGTCGCATTCGCACAGCCGGACCGCCTTTTGCGGAATCCGCGTGCTTACTCTCGACTCCAACGTTTATTATGGTGCATCCAGACGAAGGACCGAATCCGGATTTTTAGCGGACGCGGACGACTATGCCACGGACCGTCCGGCTGCAAGCGCATCCACACGACGGACGAGGCCCTAGCAGACGACAGTGCCACCGAGCCGGATTACTCTCGACCGCAGACTCTGCGCTGGCTAGCAATAGACTGGTTTGAGAGTTCCTTCCTACAAAATTGAGGCCAGCAAGAAGCGACGTTTGGCCGCGATGGCTGTTGTTCTGTTCGAGATTGACGAGGACTTTGATTTGTTTCCACGAAAACGGCGTTGTTGGCGGAAAGACTGAATGGGAAGGAAATAATAGGGGGTCTAAAGCCTGCTCTACGAAGAGCTCCTGAAGAGTGACCTCGACGAATACCGGAGGCTGCTTCGCGTAAGCAGAGAGCAGTTTCTGCAACTGCTGTCGCGAAAAGGGAGGATACCGTTATGCGCCGTTCTATATCGGCGGACCACGCTTGCAATTCACACTGCGGTACCTTGCTTCAGGTAAGTGTCACACGTTTCCAAGTTATTACGGAGAGCGCCGTGGTAAATGTATATCGGTTGAAAACTGAGCTTGGTGCTGATCGAAGGCCGCTACACAAGTGTCTTCAAGCGCGCTCGTGTGGTAGCGTACAAGCTCAATCGCGCCGTAAATATCCAATGCAGATCCAGAGGGTTCGCGTGGAAGGGGTATCACGAGTGCACAGAAGTTTTGTATGGCCATGCTGTCGGCACCGACTTTCTGCATAAACATGCATGAGATAATATTGATCTGTTTACACTTAACTGCACCACTGAGTGTGATTGGGTTTCGCTGATACTGTATTTATTTATGGCTCTGAAACAACCAGATATCAGATGTATTCGTAGACGTCCTACTTTTTTTGTAGTCTGCTAGCGAGCAGTTGACTGAGATTTCTTTTTTGCATTGCAGGAGAGAGTCACTATTCCCTGATTGTGACGGTGTCCGCATAATCTGCACGGCTGACGTCCCTTCCACGATGTGAAGTGGGAAACTCTTCCACGATGTGAATGAAATAAAAGGCTGCGTCATCGCACAAATTCACTGTTCATAGAATTGAACGAAACCAGGAGCTATGAAGCACTGACTGCAATGCAGCTGTCTTTGAGCAGGAGAGAAGTGTACTGGTTGCCAGACACTGCGTGTTAATAAGTTAAAGCTGCGGCTTTCCCCCGCCAGAATCCGGATGTGAAAAACGGCTCCGTCCGCGCGGCTCACGGAAGAAGCGCGGACGAGGCAAATCGCTGATGTGAGGTCACGTGACGCGCCGTCCGGCCCTGCAAATCCGGATTCGGTCCTTCGTCTGGATGCACCATTAGCAGCTGCGCGTTTGCATACTCGGCGTGCCCTATATGCCATAGTGCTATGAATCCCTTAACAAGAACCAAAAGAGTGACGGTTGCCTCGTCACTTAGCGTTTTTTTTTTTTTTTTTTTTGGTGCACCTCACTCATGTTGAAGTCACGCAGGCTGCGCGGTTTGAGTAAAAGAAGTGCGTGCGCAACCACGACTTGCCTTTCCCGCTGCATCACAACAAAAGACACGCGGTCACTGCTGCACAACGAAATCACACGTGGCTCCAAGCCGATAACACGCCATCGTAGCCACGCCAATGCGTCCGATGTTATCAGATTTGACGCTGACTACGCTAAATTGAGGTCAGACGACCGCCAAACGGACGGATGGAAATACCGGCGAGCATTTTCAATCCGGACAGCGAGCGGAGGAGCCCGGACTAGGCGAGGGCGGCACGTTTTGATGACGTGCGCGTCACGTGATACGCCATCCGCTGCGAAAATTCCTCCTCCGTCCGGTCGTGTGAATCCACCTTTAAGATCATGCGGACTGTGGGAGTCGGTCTAAGCGAAGCTGCTGTGGTTAGCCGGCAAGACGAAACGGCACATGAGGCACGCAGCGGACTTGTCAGCCTGTAGGTCAACCCCGCAATGGTCTGCCCAGGTGGCGGAGGAGCTCGACACATCGCCACCACCAACCACATCACCTAAACCTTCAGACGCCACAAACCTCTCACGTGAATGCACGTGCGGCTCAAGAAGCACGCGCCATCAGCAGAGAAAGTCTGGCCATCGACCGCCACGAACGGGTGATAGAGCCAAAGAAAGGCATTCGCATTGAACAAAAATGCAAAGTTTCGGCCGAAGCGTCTCGCTGAAGCTCTTCGGACGGTGTTGAACAATACGGTATGGCGGGATGTTGGCGCGATGTAGAGCGCGGGGCAACTGTTGTGCACAACAATCCCAGGTCGCAAAAATTTGCGATCTTTCGCTATTACGTGTCTCAATGAATGAATGAATGAATGAATGAATGAATGAATGAATGAATGAATGAATGGACGAATGAATGAATGAATGAACGAACGAACGAATCAATCGATCGATCGATCGATCAATCAATCAATCATAGCTTTCTTTCCATTATACAGCTAATCAAACGTGGAATAATGTCGACGTACTTGGTCTCGCTTTCCTCCATGTGCCACAATTCGTTCTGCTGGTGGTGCGTGTTGATGGCGTAGTGGTATTCGAGGCAGGCGTGCCACAGAGCTGTGTCGCGAACGTCTTCCCAGCGCTCACAGTATCCCGCCAGCATCACGGGGTCCAGCTTGTCCACGTCGTGTACGGACGAAGACGCGTTGGCAGTCAGCGGCACGGCCACGCCCGCCGCTTCCATGAGGCCACGCGTGATCTGCACGTCCCCGAAAAGGCAACCGCGTACTTGCTTTACTGACATTTAGTAATGTATGAAATGACACTTGCCAAAATGTACGCTATTCTTTTAACGGGAAGCAACAATACCCATG
This sequence comes from Dermacentor silvarum, assembly GCF_013339745.2. Taxonomy (NCBI): domain Eukaryota; kingdom Metazoa; phylum Arthropoda; class Arachnida; order Ixodida; family Ixodidae; genus Dermacentor; species Dermacentor silvarum. Next base: position 175,976,799 of record NC_051159.1, on the reverse strand, counting down.
TTTATTAACGCGATAGCGATAAGCGTCCCGCGTCGCAGAAAATCCAGTTTCGGCGCCAAGAAAGTAATCTCAAACCACGCATCCCGATCTACGCAGGCCCTCCGCGTGGCGCAGAGGCGTTACTGAACTAATTGAATTTCTCAAAGTAAAATTCGTCAAAAAATTTGTAAAGTACGACTTACAACATACAGACATGGCAGCGTCGGATTATAATTGGAATATACTATAAACCATAATTCTGTTACGCGGAAACTCAAACACAAACCCCTTTTATCGCGACAGCGTTTTCCCGTTACCGTTTGAGGTCTGTAGGAGCGGCGCGGCCCACTCGGTTCCTTGCAGCCCCATCAAAAAAAAAAAAAAAAAAAAAAAAAAAAAAAAAAAAAAAAACACACAGGAAGCTCGGTTTCGTGCGTGGTGTTCGCCGCCAGCGTTTCCAGGAAAACATTACTGTTACATAAGCTGCAGTTGCCGGGAAGCGTGCAGAAGCAGTCGGGTATAATTGAATGCTATCGTGTTCCACTCTTTAAAGGCGAAGCTTAAGCGTCCTCGAAAAACTTTTTCAGAACTTTTACAGTTGTCTTCTTGTAGATCCCAAGAAATTGACCAGCGCAGATATAGCTTCCTGCTTGGAGCTACTTTGAGATTGCACTGGCCTAGAACGTACTTTTCTGATAATGGGCGATGATTGTCGAGCCTATTATATGCATTGCGCAAAGCACTTGCCTTTCGACAGACACAAATGTCCAGTGGCGCAGCCAGAAATATTTTGGGAGGGGGCACCCCGTTGACCGAGGACGGGCAGAGGTGGGGGAAAGGTTGGGGGGGGGGGGGGCATGTCCCACATTAACATAGAGATTTCCGGAGGAGGGGGGGGGGGGGGACGTGCCCAGTTTGCCACAACATGGCTACGCCACTCGTGATGTCTCGTCGCAGCTTCATGTACCGCACATAAGACTGTCGACCATTCCAATGAGGGAGACATACGAAATGTGACGCCTAGCCACAGACGGTACAAAATAGTCTGACCAGGTAGGTCTGACGGTAGACGTATTTGTGGGGTAGTGTAGGGTAGCGAACCGAATGTTTGTCTGCCGGTTGACCCCCGCCCCTGCCCTTCGAATCTAAATTTAATGCGTTAGCATTAGGAGTGTGAAAGTTGAAATAAGTGCGTGTAAAGTGTGAGAAGCCGATCACGTGGTAGATGTAGAGAGGGGAGGGGAGAGCTTAGAAGATCGTGTCCGTCCGTCCGTCCGTCCGTCCGTCCGTCCGTCCGTCCGTCCGTCTATCTATCTATCTATCTATCTATCTATCTATCTATCTATCTATCTATCTATCTATCTATCTATCTATCTATCTATCTATCTATCTATCTATCTATCTATCTATCTATCTATCTATCTATCTATCTATCTATCTATCTATCTATCTATCTATCTATCTATCTATCTATCTATCTATCTATCTATCTATCTATCTATCTATCTATCTATCTATCTATCTATCTATCTATCTATCTATCTATCTATCTATCTATCTATCTATCTATCTATCTATCTATCTATCTATCTATCTATCTATCTATCTATGTTGCAGCACGAGACGCCGGCGTGCGTCGAGCTAGTGAGACCCTAGCGGCCAGATACGTGCTTTGTCATTTCTCTTCCCTATATAGTATTTCAAGACGTCGAGCCAACGGACGAACGAACGTTTTCCGTGACGAGCGCTCCACTGCAATTTATTCATTGATAGACGAACTTTTGCGTGGTCGTGTGCTTCGGCTGAGCGGCCGCTAACCTAAGCCTTAGCTAGTGACGCTCGTTCGCGTCTATTGCTCCAGGGGAGGTATTCTGCAAGAGTCCACCTAGTGGACATGTCCTTTTCGTTTGCTGTTGAAGTTCTGATTGGCTGGGCTGGGGTGCGCCTTTCGCACGCGCCACAGCCAATCATCACTTCAGCAGCAGACGAAATGGACATGCCCACTAGGTGGACTCTTACGGAATATCTCCCCAGGTAATGCGATGGCGGCCAAAAGGGCGCGTGGAATGTGGAGACGCTCGCAGTACACGTCACACGTGCGCGATTAACTCTCACTCAACGCGCTTGGCTGGTTCTTTTCTGTAGTCAACCTTGCGGGCCTCACCTACTTCCCATCCTTGACTGCTGATACCGGTAGTTATCTGTCTGCTCGTTGACCCACGAAAACGGCGAGATTTCGAAAAAAATTGCACTGTCTCAGAAATTAATGATTCGCATTAAAACAGCTCACAGAAATTTCATTACTGGGATACTTACGTATGTTGTTCAGTTCGTCTGCAAATTTGAATACCTTAGACGAAGTTCTAAATACAAGCAAATGTTATAACGTGTGTTAATTTGATTTGAAAATTGCGCGGGCGGCTCAATTCAATCTTCCGCATTTCAGGACAAAGACACTAACGTGACGTGGAGAGTGGCCCGGGACGTGGAAGGGCTTTCGTGACGTTCAATGAGTGCTCTTAACGTCATGAGCAGGTGTTGGGACGCGGTTATGCACGGAAGCAGGAGAAAGGCGGACCAGCGGTGATCCTCATCTCGAACCTGAGCCCGAGAGAGTTTTGCTGAGCCTGCGCCATCGCTTTTAACGTGGAGCATACTCACTATAGTCGTCTTCACTCCGTTCTCGCTAGCTCCACTTGCTCATTCACGCAGCACGTGCAGAATGCTGAAGAATGTCAGGCAGGACAAACAGAATTGTATGACTTAACGCAGATGCGCTTAGCTTTCGAGGGCACTATACAACACAGGGCTGACTGGCGAGTCTCATCCACATCGGTGTTTCGGGACACCGATGAGAGGCATATAGACCAGATAGGCAAACAAACTATAGATAAAAGGCTGAGAGTTAAAACTATATTATAGCTTTGGATGTGGGCCACGCCGCCCCGGTTCCTCTTGCTTGCGCGCGTACCCGCCTTCCAACATTCATTCATGGCGTTAACAATTATGTGAAGTGACGAAACACAGTGTTTGCCGCGGGATTTCCGCCTGTGGCAAAATTCAATACGATAAGCTGTAAACTAGAACATCAGTGGCTTTTGCGGCACATTCTGAGTTCGTATGTCCCGGAAGTGGTGCTCGGTACAATATTTCTAGCAAACGGTTTTGCTCTGACCTACTGGCTGTCTTCAATGCTGCACTTACATGCCCCCTCAAGCAATTTGTTAAATCGGCATTGAAAATTTCTTAATAGCAACAGGCGATTATCGCGATTCTGATGTCCTCCACTGTTTTGAAATTTGAACAGCGAAAGTTATCCTGCCTCAATTATCCTATCTTCAATATTCTGAAACAGACGATCGTCGCAAGTACACCCTGATGTGGGCTAACACACAACGAGAGCGGGCCGATCATGCAGTATGACAGGTTGAGACAAATAGGTGGGACTGGGCCAATTGGAATAGTGCCGAAACAGGCTGGCTAGACTTTTTGTGTATTTCGGGAATTGACAGATAAACGGGGAAGGAACATTTGGTGGGCTTTTTCGGAGTTATATGCGTCCAAGACATTTTGATGAAAGGCCTCATCGATGTTTCGTAACGCCTAGCACGTAATACCGTCTTCACCAGGGGCAGTGCGACGTTTAGAGAGGCTGAGCGCGTGGCGCAGCTCCTCGAGAGTAAAGTCTGCTTCATCCATCTTGCAGGCTGGACCATAGCAGGATGTTATGGTGTTTTGATTTGTCAGATGATTAAGGTCATTGTTTGCGTTGTCACTTGACATAGGAGGTACGAAAAGGTCGGCAAATACTTCCGCAAGAATTTTCGCAGTCCGGCCAGTCGTATGCACAAAGCAGGAGTTGGATTCTTAAAGATCTCAGGAGTTCGGAGAGCCTTCAGTATGCGCCAAACACTTCCAAAATCGTTTGTAGTATGCAGCGAGCTACAATGTGCTGCCCAGCTCTTTCGACGAAGTTGTTTTGTGTGCCTTGTGTGCCGCCGTGTGGCTGCGTCTAGGCGGTTACACACTGTCCAATAGGATCTTCTTTTAGAGCTCTGTGCTCTGTTGTAAGCGCGGCGTCGACAGGCGCATAGCCTCAAGAGCTTAAGATCAAGGTTTGGTTTATCTATGCCCCGCCGTAGTCTTACCGTAGCTTGTTGAAGACACTCGCTTACCAGTTTGAACAACTTGTCGTTTGATGGGGCCTCTGAAATCAGCTGACGGAACTTGTTCCAGTTGGTCGCTGTGTAGGCGGCAGTCTGGCCGCCTACATGGCGGAGCTGCTTAACCCCTATTGTACCATAGAAGCAGTCATCGGACCTCGGGCGAATGAGGCTTTTACGAAATGAAGAGCTATCTCCCCTCTGATTGGTCACCGAGACGACACGTGACAGGCTCTTCCTTTCCATGTGACGAGATGACAAGGCTTTTCTTTTTCTTGCGACGAGGTCACAATGCTCTTCGTTTACCTACAAGAAGGTCATCCCACTCGCCCAGGTGGCCACTGCGTTGTTCAGCACAAAAGCAACTGACATAAGCAGCGCTCCGCGTGGCCGCTGCATTCCATTGTACTTTAAGGAGGGGCGCATTCTTCCTTCTTCCATAGAGCTCACGGATCGCTACGGAGCGGTCAGCTCAAGAAGCTTCCTGACGGAGAGCGACACGCACTCTAACTTGTGCTGAAGGCTGAAGTCCGACGGCGGGGGCGTCCTTTATAGAGTCTTTGGAACGCCCTCGCTCAGGCGAAGGAAAAACCGAACGCTCTCCACGCTTTCAGCCACCGCCCTGTACATGGAAGCCAGCTCAACGGATGTTCTAACCGCCACTGGCGCAGCAGAGGGAAGGGCACTGACGCGAACACACGCACACACAAACAACAGCCGGCGTCCCCCTCGCTGAGGAGGAGAAGAAAGAGGGAATGCACACACGAAGCTTAACCGTCCCGCTCGCTGAAGGGAGACAGCACTGTGGAGCGTATACGCAGACATCAGGGCGTCGTGCGAAGCCGTGGGTAAGGAGGCGAGAATGTGCGCACAAAGGCTAACGTCTGTCCGCCGTTGCGGCCACTTAGGCGTTTTATTGCGATAGTAATTATATGGGCACTCCAAGCTGATTTCTACCGCCGTCGTCGCCGTGAGGTTCCGTATAAAGCCCGAGGGCGATAAAATCGTCGCCGCGCGCCTTATGCTGTATGTGCGATGAAAGCCAGCGAGGGACGCGCGCTTTCACGGAGAGCGAACGCACGGCGGAGAGCAAACGCGACTTCGATATTTCGTCGTGCGAAAGGCCGTGGGCAGATGGGAGGGAGGGAGGGGAGGCGACGTTTAGCTGCGGTACCAAATGCGTATCTCGCGACCGCGCGCAAGGGGAACTGGCGACTCCATCTCTCACGTGAACGAAAGAAAACGGGAAGGCAACTCTGCGCTGGGAGCTATCGCGCGCGCCGGAGCGACGGTGCGATAGCAATTATATCTACTTTGCTGACGTCAACGGCGATGAAATCGTCGCCGCGCTCCGGACGCTGCGAGTGAAAGGGCGCGAGGGACGTGCGCTTTCAAGGGGAGCGAACACACGTGGAGAGCAAACGCGCGTTCTGCGCCGTGCTTCATGAAGGGCTGCAGAATTAAGCGTCTCTTTCCTCCTTTCCATATATAGAGAGCAAACGCCAACTATTTCCGGTCCGCGAAAGGCTGCGGGGGGGGGGGGGGGAGGGAGGGGAGGCGACGCTGAGGCGTAATTATATAAAAACGCCGTGCGCGTTCGGTGCGAACGCGGGCAAAACGCCGACGGCGTCGACAACAATTCTGCGCGTTGTGGTGCTGCCTCCAAGAGCTGATAAATTACTAGCCTTACTCCGTATAGCTCTCTACTATTCACACTTGTGCTCTTACCTTTTTTATGTGCTGTGCTTTCGTCGCAGTTTCCGTTGACGCGTTAGACCGCATGAACCTTCGCTCGCTGCTGCTGGCGCGCTTGCTCACGCCAACGTTTTGACAGCGGTTGTCTGCGGTCATCGAGTGTGATCCTATTCATGTTGCTTGTGCGCGCTAACACCATGCTTGTTAATTCAGTTAGCGAATGTGTCCAAGTTGTGTAGCCGATAAAGCTACTATCCTTACTCCGTATAGAACTCTACTAATTTGCTATCACAATTGATGCTTCGTTTTTCGGGTGAAACTGCGACTTTTTTCTACAGTTGCAGGCGGCTCGGCGTATTTAAAACGTCTGGGCTTTCGCCGTGGCTTTGGCGGCGTGACTAAAATTGTTCACCACATGCCAGTCGTAACAAGGGGCTATACCTGTCGGGTAACGGACAACAATGCGCGAACCTATAACGGCAGTACGTCAATATCACAGAGACAAATCCCCCCCCCCCCCGCCAAATAATAATAATAATAATAATAATAATAATAATAATAATAATAATAATAATAATAATAATAATAATAATAATAATAATAATAATAATAATAATAATAATAACTTATGTAAAGTGCCTAGGAACCGGAGGTCTGAATACTGGTGCACTGAGACATAAAAAAGGTAGAACAACTACGACCAAAAGTTATGAGATAAAAGATAGAGGGGAAAGAAAAGAACAAGACGGGACAGGTACACAGTGAGCAAAAATTCAGCAAAGTAACACAAAATGGAGAAACAGAGTACATACATACACAATTACGCAATACACATACGCAATGAAAAACAGGGCTTGAACACCAGTTGTTGGTCAGGTGCGCACATTCGATGAGGTGACGCATACGAAAGGAGAGAGAAACTACAAGAGCGCCGGAGTGCAGCTAGAATTAAAGCTCAAGACGACGCACGAAGCTCGAAACAGAAGAAGACAACACGTTTATCAAGATGAAGAAAATGACAGTTGTATATAGTTTGCATTCTGTGGAGAGGTGAGCGTCTGTTAAAAGAGGCAGAAACATGGAAGTGCCTTCGTTCCCTAGTAGTCTTCTGCGGAACCTGCAGTGAAACAGAACCTATAGTAGCTCCGTGCAAATAATAATTGCGTAAAGGCTAAGAATTGCACAAAGGCTAACGTCTTTTCGCCGCTGCGGCTTCCACCAGCGCTTGTGGTGTGTCTCTCTTGCTTTATCCGTCCTCGTTTGTGCGCGCTGTTTTATTCCAAGATGAATCATTACCAACTCGCCCAAGTCGCACTTTTATTGAAATAATTTCGTGAATGACTTTATACAAAAAGAGGACTTAGGTAAGATTACGTCTACAGCTAAGTGACGGAAGTGTGGGGTGAATATTCAAGCTTGAAAAGTTGTTAGTGGACAAGGTCAGAAAACAATGTTTGTATACACTCCGGATTTTCTTTCTCCACACGCTCAATATACAGGGTGTCCCAACTATTATGCACCAAGATTTAAAAATATGTAAATGCCACGTAGCCTGGACAGAACCAAGGTACTGTTGTTTGCCGTCGCTTGGAGATACTCAGATTATTTTTTGCATTCTGCCGAATTACACGATTAGTCCTAACATATTTAATAACTTTCTCTGATATTATAGTTAGATTAAAGGTTTCATTGTGAAAATTGTAGAGGAACATGAAAAACTCGCCGATACAGCTTTTTGTTGCTCAATACGTGCTACATAAAAGTGTTTCTCTGAGCGTGAAAGAAGCCTATGAATACACGCAAAGTACCTCTAGCGGCCAGTAGAGCGGCAATTTTGCGTGTATTCTGCGTGTACCAAGAACACCCGGGAATCGTTCCAGGTACACGCAATTTTGCGTGTACCTAGAGCGCAGTGCCAAATATATATACCACTCTCCGACCCAAAAAGAATTTGTATAGATGGCGCCAGCGTCAACATCAGTTGTATGTTGAAATAGAATTTGATTTGATAACCACGTTTGCTGAAATAAATAATAATAATAATAATAATAATAATAATAATAATAATAATAATAATAATAATAATAATAATAATAATAATAATAATAATAACGACAACAATATAAACTGCCTCATTGTTCAGTGCACACCTGCAGGGTAGTCAACCAGAACCGGTATTCACGAAAAGTTCTTATGCTATAATTTTTCGTAAGTGCTAATTTCAGCCAATCCTGATGCTGGACATATTATTAGCAAAGGTGGCTGACCACTGCGAAACCGCACTTAGTAACCTCCCTGCATATAAATAATCATTTCTATCTTTGAGTCAGCTCTTTGTCGTAGACAAAAAAAAAGCATAATTAAAAACTGCTGACACAAGTTTTATTGGTGGGATACCTATGTCTATAGATTGTTCGGTCCCTCGATCTGTAAACATGGATGCCTGCGACCAAGTGCTTACGCTAAAAAGTTTCATAAGAGCAGACGCCAGTCAGCTGTGACGTAGGACATACTGTTATCAAAGACGGCCGGCCAATGGCAAAGAGCGATTACAAACGAAAAACTTTGTGAGTGCAGCCACTGATCGAGTTGTCCGGTGGCCATGGAACAGACATGCAACAAAAGAAGCAATTGTAAGAAGGGCCGGGAAAGTTACAATAATTGGCGGCCGTAGAGAAAAGAAGCTATCAGAACACAAAGAAACAACATAGCACATAAATACACACACGAAAGAAGGTGTAAAATAAACATCGGACCACTTAACAGACAATTTCGTTGGCAAGGACTGTTTTGCCCATTGGCTGACAGCCTTCAATAAAAATTTGTCCAACAGTAAGCTTGTCTGGAAAGCGTAAGAACTTCTTCGTGAATTGGAATCCACGGATGCACTTCACATGAAAATGTGAACAGCTCGACAGGCTAGCGTTTACGCGAGTGGGACGGGCAAATTTCGAGCAGATAAGATGACGCGATAAGATGACGCAAATTCGAAAAGTTTTGTGAATTCGGCTCCAGATGCACAGAGGTGAGGTGCAGTGCGGTTCTGTGGGCGGAGGTTGCATTGAATCCTTAAATTGTCACAGAGTATGGCGGAAACGTCCCATGCGTACCCGGAAGTAGCGAATGTGCGTCGCAAAGTCTCGGAAGGCGTACAGCAGGCCGGAGCGGCCTATGGCAGCAGTGGCCGGGCCCGGTGTGTCCGCAGCCAGTTCTCTCAGCCCAGCCAAAACGAGTCGGGACCAGCGCTCCGGATCCGCTCTGAGCTTGAGGGCCGCGTTCCTGCGATGCTTCATGCGGATTCTTTCCTCCTGAAAGGCAGCAACTTCGTGTCCACACGGAGGGGAAACAAGTAAGAGCCAAGGGCTCAGCATCACGGTATCGTTGAACACGAGATCCGAAGAGTGTATAATATTACCGTAAGAATGTGTTCACCCTTTTAACAGTATTTAAACACTGACGAAAAAGGATTGGCACTGATTGAATGAAGGACTTCGCAACGTCCTGAATTCTTTTCCTCGCCTCCTCTTTGAGCGTGTCAACGACTCCGATATACAAAGATCCGTAAAAAAACAAAATCAATATGTTAGTCACTGCTTTTGTTGTGCTTGTTTTTTGACTCAATGTTTCGTTCTTTGAGGGCGGTACCGGAGTACAGTGAACTTTACCGTGAACTTTATCCACACACACCTCAGCCACGTTGTGGCGTGCAGTGTCCATAAATGGATGACTAGAGATGTGATGGAAACAATCGGCTTTCAACTTTCTAGGAAGCTCACTGGAAGTGGGTAATGGCGCACATCTTCGGAGTAGGCATCCAGCAAGCGTTCACTGTTGTCGTCGAATGCCTTCACTCTCCATGCTTGCCTTTCGGTGATGTCGCGAACCAGTGTAGTCCAGAAGTCGGAAATCTCCGGCTCGATGAACGGGTTGCCACGACCAGGCTCCCGATAGGCAGCTGTATCGCTTGGCGTTTCATCTGCGAGGAAAGATGTGTGTGCGAGAAAATATCTTTTGCGTAATAAGAATGCGGGGTGTACAGGGGTGTCAAAAAAAGAGAAATACAATAAAATCGATCTCATTCCTGGAAATACGGGGCATCACGAAATTGTTACCCGGTAATACGTTTGCGGTTACAATATGGTGTGTTCCTTTGTTTTTTACTTGCTATAGCAAGGTATACTTATTGTATGCGCACGTTCGTGAATTCTTCTATCTGGGCTGCTAAGCACGAGGTCGCGGGATCGAATCCCGGCCATGGCGGCCGCGTTTCGATGTGGGCTAAATGCGAAATCACCCGTGTACTTAGATTTAGGTGCACGTTAAAGAACCCCAGGTGGTCCAAATTTCCGAAGTCCCCCACTTCGGCGTGCCTCATAATCAGATCGTGGTTTTGGCACGTAAAACCCCATAATTTAATTTTTAAATTCTTCTATCTGAAGCCTTTTGTGTGTCATTTGTTGATCCGAGATGTGTAATTATGCAAAATTTCCCTTGCGATAAAACCATATGCCCACTTGGTGTTTGCGTCACACACACACACACACACACACACACACACACACACACACACACACACACACACACACACACACACACACACACACACACACACACACACACACACACACACACACACACACACGCACGCACGCACGCACGCACGCACGAACATACACACACACACACACACACACACACACGCACGCGCACACACACACACACACACGCACGCACGCACGCACGCGCACGCACGCACACACACACACACACACACACACACACACACACCACACACACACACACACACGCACACACACACGCACACGCACACGCACACGCACACGCACACGCACACGCACACGCACACGCACACGCACACACACACACACACACACACACACACACACACGCGCGCGCGCGTGCTTTTCTTTTTTTTTAATTAACGGTGTGTGCAGGGGAGGTTCGGCTTCAAGTAAGTCCGGCGAAAGCGGGGGATGGTTTATCACAAACGACAAAAACTAAAACAAATGTAAATGCAGATAAGCATGCGAGCAAATGAGTATGTAAATGTAGCAAAGTAATCAAACGATAGACAGGCACAGAAATAAATACAAACGACCACTGACAAAAATACCCAGCAAATAGAGAGAGAGAGAGAGAGAGAGAGAGAGAGAGAGGAAAAAAGAGCAGCAATTGGTTAACATAGTGTGGTAGCACTGAAAGGAACATTACAGCTAGAACTATTATTTGCTGCAAAGTGAATCGTTTTTCTGTGTTTGTTAAAGTCGTTGTAACCCACGCCAATGATCTGAAGAGCATATATGATATTTATTACCTGCGACAGTATGGGAAGTGTGGATACTAAAAGGCTCGCTATTACAGAATTGTAGCAGGAACAAAGACCAAAACAAATTGAAATCTTTGAAAAAAAAATATTGTATTTGCACACAAATATAACGAGTGCTTCTCTCAATATTGCTGTCGTCAGAACGCGTTGTATTCGGGTTCATGACTCGAATTTAACGAACCCGAATAGAACGCGTTCATTATTATTATTTTTTTGTTCTTTTGTTGCTTTTTTTTTTTCTTTTAATCTTCGCCAGCTGACCATGCTTTCTGTGCCCGCTGCCACCTCGCCTCGCGCAAAAGCACCGAGCTCGGATTTGCCACTGTGCATTTTGCGCCGTCTTTCTTCACCAGATTTGGAACGGTATATGCCGGATCCATGTGTTTATGGCGTATTAATCGCAGCATTGAGCAAGACGATTGGTGGTGTTGCGTAAAGCGAGCGGTCTTCGAAGTCGCGCGGCCCATAAACCGCATAATCCGTAGAAGACTTTGACATGTTCGATTATGTCGCGGACATTTATGAAGTGCCGATTTGTCCGATAACTTTGGTGGGCGTCCCGAAGGACGACGCCGTTCACCCCGACAATGACGGCAGCACTCGTTGGTTCACTTTGTTTTGCGACAGCAGTGCGCATTAACGATAAAAGCAGATGCCCGCACGGATGGGCGTCCGCTTTTATGCGTCGTTTCCTGTTGCTTCGCGGTATCAATTCGAGTTGCAATCGTATTATATATTACTGATTTTTCTGAGAGAACAAAATCCCCCCCTCCCGGCGCGCGTTATATTTGTGGTCGTGTTACTTACGTGCAAATATGGTAATCAAAAGCTCTAACATTAAATACTGTAGAGGAAAGAAAAGGTACCTACACTTTAAACTTAGGGCATGAACAAAATGTTGCATATCTATTTATATATAAGCATCGTTTCCTTTCAAATGGGTGTGCCACCTGCGTATTCTTGAAATAAGCCAATACCCGGAACTCTACATCTGTCCTTCAAGCATATATATATGCAAGCCAGACCCCGGCCGCAATGTCGAAATTATATGTTTGTTCTTGCCGCCTGCACTTTCAATTTATTAAACACCGGATCAGAAGAACTATTTCGTTCTATAAATATAATTACGCGCGCGCGCGCGCGTTCGAATAATGTACACCCGCATGACCTGTGATGACATGAGTAGCCCCAAATCTGTCGGTAATAGCAGAGTTCACATCAAAGCATCCAAAAAGTGACTGACGCCCGAAATTCATCCTGGCGTTAAATTGGGATAAACAAAAGAACACCAAATCAAAGCACATAGAATGACAACGCACGGGACAATCATCGTGACGTTACAGCGAGGGGAAGAAGTACATCACACTAATTTTACACCACGAGCAACTAACCACATCAGTATACACAAAAATATAGCGCAGGGTCTTCACAACTTCGAGTTGTTTATTGCGGCAGGCCAAATATGTCTAAGTACATTAATGAGTGGTATACTTATCATATTACCGGTAAGTGTCGAATGCCTAACATACCCGTGCTTATTCTCTTGCATTTCCGTTTTTATTTGCCCCAAAAGCCCGTTACGGTATTGCGTGGCAGTAGGGAGCACAATAAATGGTAAGCAACAATAGGTCACAATCGAAATTGAGGCAACGATGAGTAAATAGAGACTTAAGATATCCCACACAATTAGAAGCAGAGATAAGCACTTTATATAGGAAACACATCAAACAAGTGGACCTATTTACATGACTGTTCTATCGAGGCTGCTCTAGTATATGCTCGGTGAGAAATTGTTGCAGTTATTCATGTCCAACGAAACGGCGTGCAAAAATCAGCAAGGAGCTAGACCTACCAGATGCCTCACCTTCCTTGCAACAGAGTGATAAAGACCGGACCTGAAGGTGTTCTTGTGTGGCTTCAGGTGAGCATGGTGCAAAAGTCATGTTTCCAAGCGTGCACACCGATCGTTGCGATGTAATCCAAAGGCACGACAGAAGAACACGGCACTGAAGCCCAGCGGCTGCTACAAGAGAATGCTTGAAACGGTTTGTCGTGTTCTGTCGTCCAAGGAAATTTCCAATCTGATAGCGGCTATCCGATATTATCTACCAAACGACAAGGCCGACCGGATGTGTCCTGCTGTGACTGCGCTCACTGCGCCCACCGACAACGCTTTTCACTCACCCATCAGCAGCGGAGGGAGATTGGACCGGTTCAGACCGGTCTATAGTTTCGGGATCGCAACAGAGTAGGGCATCGCCTCGCCGCCCATTCTTCCCACCGTGTCGCCGCGGGCCAAGGTTTATTTATATTCTTTTTGACGTCATTGTTTCGTCAGCAGCGCGAGCGCTTGCTTGTTTGCTACATAGTTGGCGGTCGTATCGTTTTCGGCAGCTGTGAAGGCTACTACGCGATGCAGCTTGCAGTAAACAATAACAACAGGAAGCGCATTACTTTTTAGACTTGGGTTTGTGCTCGAGGAGGAAATGCTGCAGCCATAACTTTCGCAATGTCGGTGAAAAAAAGAAGATAAAGCTGTTTATTAAAAAAATGTCGCAGTTTCGCCCCGAAAGGCGAAGCATCGATTGCGATAGCAAAATAGTAGTGAGCTATTCGAAGTAGGGATAGTAGTTTTATCGGCTGCATAAACTTGGACACATTGGCTTCCTAACTGAATTAACAATCGTGGTGTCAGCGCGCACAAGCAAACATGAATAGATCACACTGAATGACCGCAGCCAACGACTGTCAAAACGCTGGCAGCAAGCGCAGGTTCGCGCGGTCTATCGCTTCAACGGAAACTGAGCGGCGAATGCACAGCGCATACAGATTAGCCAGCGTATTTTCGCCTACATGCTACTCTGCAGGGGATGGAACGAAGGAGAATAAAGGCCCTAGAAGAAGGTTGACAGAAGTGAGAGAGAGAGAGTGCGAAAAAAGTTGTCGCAGTTTAACCTGAAAGGCGAAGCATCAATTGCGATAGCAAATTTGTAGAGAGCTATACGGAGTAATGATATTAGCTTTATCAGCTGTATAAACTTGGACATGCAGCAGCACCGGCAACACGCAGAACTGTTGTCGACGCCGTCGGCGTTTTGCCCGCGTTCGCTCAAAATGCGTGCGGCGTTGGTGACTGTTGCCGGAGCCTCTGATATAAATAGGCACTTGGTGCCGCAGCTAAACGTCGCCTCCCTTCCCTCCCCCCCCTCCCCCACTGGCCTCTCGCGCATCGGAAGAAGGCGCGTTTGCTCTACATATATGGTGATTGTAAAGGAGAAAAGAGACGCCTACTTCTGCAGCCCTTAAGCGAGCACGGCGCAGAACGCGCGTTTGTTCTCCGCCGTGCGTTCACTGCCCGTGAAAGCGCGCGTCCCTCGCGCCCTTTCACTCGCACATACAGCGTTCGGCGCGCGGCGACGATTTCATCTCCATTGACGTCATACGGAACCTCACGGCGACGGCGACGGCGACGGCGACGCCGACGGCAGAAATCTGCTTTTGAGTGTCCATATAATTGCTATCGCAATAAAAAAAAAAGGTGCAGCTCTTGTGATTTTATCGGCAACAGAATAAGTGTCCGAAACAATGAAGGTAGGTAATCTTGTTAAATCTTGAGAGTTAATGTAAGAAAAACAACAACAATAAAAAAAGCGAAGTCTTGATGAGACGACGTGTGTGGGTCATAGTTTAGAGAGCAAAGCTATTGATTGAATATATTAAATCAAGAAGTGCAGGGCTTTGCGCTGTTTCAATGGGTAAGGCAAGGGACCCGGCACCCGTGTCAAAGTCAAGGGGCCTTGATCGAGCTTTTCCATTTTATAGCGATTTCGCTCTTCTGTAAGCTGTGCACTCAAGCAGGATGTGCTCTAGAGATTCCACGGCGCTGCAGTTATCATAACATAGACTTGTAGTTTGGCCATTGCGAGAAATAGGACTGCTCGTGTATGCAACGTTTAGTCAAAGCCGGTGAGCCCGTAATAGAGTGCCTCCAAGTGCCGTTGGTAGCTTTGACTGGCGTTCTGGGTCGATCTTGTACAAAAAATTGTAGTTGCCTGAAGGTGAAGACCAGTGAGTGAGCGCTTCGCCAAAGCTGGAGCCTCATGATCAGTGAAAAAGTTGCAGTGGCTTAGCTCGGCTATGCCAGGATATACGTAGCGTTAGCAAAGGTTCAGCTGATTATTCTTAGCTTTCCTGGTTGTCTAGATTGTCAAGGATTAGCTTGATTGTCATGCTTACTGCTGCTCCAATGACACACACGCGGTATACGTATTATGTGGCACATGTATATTTATTTTTGCTCAACGTCACGTTGCTTCTCTATTGCCACAAAGACGGCTCGGTGATCAGTGAAGTAACACGCTGCCGTCTCTATGGCCCCAACACAGTATTTGGAGTTGTCTGTCTGTCTCTGATAGACAAGATCAATGGTGCTTCCCCATTGGGTCGTCTGTGCAGTTGGAAGACTGGCTAAGTCGAGGTTAAACTTGTACTTCAAAGGAACACAAAGAGAGTCTGGAGCACGATTGAAGTCACCAGCCACCACACACAGTTTACTTGCCGCCCGATTAGGTATACACGTAGCCACTACGTCTATAGTGTCTTTAACGGAATTGTTCGGTGGCACATACACGGCTTCGATTATCACACCACTTTCGTCAAGCTGAACGGCACAGGCTTCACCCTTAGGCACCGCTACGTTTGGCAGTTCACTGGCAGCAATCCCATTCCTGACATAGATGCAGACTCCCGAGCTTCTGGTAGCGTCAACACGACTGGCATAATCATTTGCGCTCTCCTTCTCCATGGCTATACCACACTGGCAAACGCCAGTCAGAAGCGCAGCGGCTCCAGCGCAGTGTCAGACGGCGACTGCACAGCGAGAGCGCGCCGGCGCCAGTGCGTCTACCACGGCTACGACGTCACTCCTCTGGAATGCGCAGACCGGCGGCGGTGAGTCGCGCGCGGCGGCGGCGGAGTGCGCGAGAGGTGCCGGCGCCGGTGACTCCGGTGTGCAAGCCGTGTGACATCACTGATCCTTGCGCATGCGCAGCACGGCTCTTGATGTGCCGCGCGAAACGGGCTTGGCTAGGCCAGTGTAGTTAACGCTACAAAACACTTTGATATTTGCAGCTGCTGGAAGCTAGCAGTAGTTGTAAATAGTGCAATATCGAGGAGCTCCAAATAGACGAAGCAAGAACAGAGACCCTTGAAAATGTGGGATTTAAAATCAATGAATAGTAGGTTAACATGCTGAAGGTGTGATAGATACATAGATTTTATTGATAGGAAAGACAGAGAGGTCGACCTGAATTGGTGTGCTCTAGTCTGCTACTCTGTACTGGCGAAGAGGGAAGGGGAGGGAAAGTACTGGGATGGATGATAAGAGGAGTGGTGAGTGCTTATGTGTGTGTGTGTGTGCGTGTGTGCGTGCGTGCGTGCGTACGTGCGTGCGCGCGCGCGCGCGTGTGTGTGTGTGTGGAATACTTTATTGAAGAAGACAGAAAATAACGGTGTGTCTTAAAGCATCAGAGCCAGCAATGTGCCGAAGGTTGGTATATTTAATAGCAGGCCCGATTATTGGATGAGAGGGGCGACGCAATCTATTTGTTATGGCGAAAGGTTAACTGCATCTCCATTTGGCCAAGGTGATGCTCGTCCCCGTCTCGATACAAAGGGGAAGCATCTAAGTAAGTCTGTATGGCAGGGGCGCAGTATAGTACTAGTACTGGTAGCATCTTTTCTTTTCTTTTTTTCGGTATTGGAAGCTTGAGACGAAAGCGGTCGTCGTGTGGGAGACGGAAAGACGAAGTATAAACATTGTAGCCTGATCGCGAAGCGAGAAAGCCTTTGGTTGGTGCTGAAACGGCACGAAATGCTTAACCGATGGCAAGATCAGATAGCTTGCTGCCTTAACACGGTTGTTTGTGTCAGAATGGCAAACTTTCTTTCCGAATTGAATGTGGGCTCATGTTCAGTTCGGCCTCTCCTGTTAATATTATGGCATGACTCCCCATTTCTGAAGAAATAGTAGATCAGAAGTAATTTTCTTGAATGGGTCATGTTTGGGTTTTCTTCATGAATGGAGAAAATTTTCTGTGGCATGATACCTTGCACATCAGTTGCTGCCCACCAGACAATGGAGGAAAGTAAAAGTTGTGCGCCGCTGGTCGAGCCAGTGTTCACATTAATACTACAACAGTTTTTACACGAACTAGGCAGAATAGGAGAGAAAGGGATGCTGTATTTAGTGAAAAGCTCGGGATGTTCCCCTGCTGACGGCCTGGCATGCTACTCCTGGTGTTGGGTGAAAGTTATGACATACACAGGGATACACGCACAAAAAGGACACATAGACCCACAACCATGTGAAGCTAACGGCTAATGAAGCCAAGGAAAGCATCGGAAAAATTATTTGTTGTTTTAATTGGAATGTGGTAATGATAAAGGGAAATGAAAGTGTACGAAAAAAAAAAAAGCCGGCAGATCCCATGCCCTGTGGGAATCGATGTTATGCTAAGCTTCGTACAACATAACATCGGCCTACGAAGTTAACGAAACGACCATGAGAGCCCCAAGACATAGGCGGCTGCTTCATGATCTACATGACATGCATGGCATGACATTCATGTCATAACCTATCATTTATGTGCGTGATACACTCTTGTCATACTATGCTAATTTTGGTACACCCGTGAACAAAAGCATACGGACCAGGGGTAGCGCGATAAAGCCGATATTTTCCTCTGCCTTTGAACGGAACTTGAATTTGAGGACTGCAGTCCAAACTTGGCAGTGCGAACTTTTCAGTGTTCTCGTCAATTCCAGTTTATGCTTGTTAATTACGAAGAGATTCAATTTTTTTCTGCGACCCTGTGGTCCGTATACTTTTGCTCACAGGTGTACATACCAACTTAACGAAACGCCCATGAGAGCACCAAGACGTAGGCGGCTGGATGATAGATAGGTACTCTCAACGTGACAAATGTTCGCCAAGAAATGCTTCGCATTTAAAACAACTTACCTCCAATGAGAGCCGAACCCACATCGCCCGTGTAATGCCGAAGATGTGGGTTGGGCTCCGAGAGAAGCCCACCTCGTCGTCATTCCGTCATCGTAATTCGATCGCCATCGTGCCGCCGTTGTCACGCCATCGTTCTTCTTTCTGGGATTTTACGTGCCCAAACCAGCGACTTCGTCCCATTGTCACACCGTCTTCGTCATTCCGTCACCGTCCCAGTTTCGTCACGGTGTCGTTGTCGTATACCGTCATGGTCCATACATCGTCGTCATTATTTCGTCATCACGCGTTGGATCTGCATGTTCGAGTGCCACAAGTTCATGTTGAGCGAGGCGTTTCCCGGTGAAGAAGGCGTCGAACCTGGTTGTGTGCATACAACATGCAAATGGTCCCTGAAGAAGAGTAGCGTTTCTTGCAAACATCAACGAAAGCTTCGCCTAAATCGATTCCCACAGCGCGTGGGTTCCGCGTACTTTTACTCTTTGAAGTATTATCACTCAATAACAGAAATATTTTCGTCGTGTAAGGGTGAAAAAAGAAGTGTGAGCTGCAGTGAGACGTACGCCGATTACGAATTACGACTAACACTATCGTCGGCAGACACAAATGGAAAGCTGCCCAACTTGTGTCGTTGGGCGGCAAGATGTTCGATTGCCGAAAAAGAAAAAGAACGCCTTGATGTGCTGGTTTATTCGACTTGGCTGCCTCTTTTGTTCGCGCCGTCGTGCGAGATTACTATCTTCACAGCTCGACGGGCGAAAACAATGCTGGAGGCCCCATTTCATCCATTCTACTAAATTATAGGCCACTCGCTGTTATGATGACTGATGCACTCGTCGACCTCGCCGTTCGACGTACAAGCTTTGAAAAGCATGGCACACCATTCTTGAACGACCGCCTAGGATATAGGTGTCTCTGTGCTTGAAATGTTTATTTTCAGTATTTGAGCAAGGCACTGCACCTAGAGCGGAAGTCGCACTATACGGTTGCTAGTATTGGTAGAACGTTCAAAGGCTTCATCTATAGAAAGCGAAAAGGACAAATAATAAGGGTGCGAGATCGGGCTTGTTGGTAAAACATGTTTCAAGGTAGGTTAACAGCGCAAGGCCACCAGAGGGTAAACGTCAAAGTGGTGTTCTCTGCCCCGGAAAAACTAGGTAACTTATGCAAAATGGCCGTCCCAGCATCCAGGCCCAAACGAGAGTGCCAAATCGCACATCAAAAGAAACCTATAGATTGCGCAGACAACGTCGTTTACCGGATTCCCCTGTCTTGTGGCAAATATTATATCGGACAGACGGGCCACTGTATAAATGAAGGCTGAAGGAACACAAGTACAATGTAGACCGCGCAAAACAGGGATAACTTTGTGCCCACTGCTGCGCATGTGGATGCTGGCCAAAATTAAAAAAAAATGTAGTATCGTCACGAAACAGAGAGACCGTGTTACACGATAGATAATCGAAGTGGGAGAAATTCTACGTTTGAGGAATAGTTGCTTCAGTACCCCCTCTGTCGCTCCCAATGACAAGGAGATCAGATACCTCGGGCTATCCACGTTCACCACGTTCAATTTCGTGTGGTTTTGTCGTGGCGTTCTGCGCGTGGTTGGTGTGCAATTGTATGACTGAAAATAGCGATGATTTCTGGAAAGAAAATAAACTGTTGGAAGTTCAGCGCTCTGTTCTCGCTTCTGTCCCCTCTGGTGGCCTTGCGCTGTTAACGTATACCTTGAAGGATAAACAAATGCAATGCATGCTAAGATCGGTACATTTCTCTCGTGCTTTTTCGCTACCGTGAAGATCATTGGCGAATTTCAAGTGTTTACGGTAGAGCCAGAAGATGGGCAGCAGACTAAGGCAGAAAAGAGAGGACGGTAATAAAAAACCCGGATAGAATGATTTGCTTTGGTGAAAGCGCTTATAGGGATAGACCACAAAACGGGCTGGTCTGCAGAACTGTAGAGTGCCCTCGTGTTCTGCAAGCACATACCGTCGGGATGAAGTGTGAAGCCTGATGAAGTGATAAAAACCGTATAATTTAAATGTTCGTTAAAAATTAGGAGCCATATTCTTGCACAGGAAGTCTGTAGAGCGGGTACCATTTTGATCGAAAGTACCATTCGCGGTACAGGTGTCGAAAACAACACCCACTGAATGAAGTCTCAAGTCAAAAGACGCGGCTGGCGCAGCTTTTCTGGTGTGGCGAGCGCACAGCCGTCTGGATGTTGCCGCCTTTCACCCACATATTTCTCACAGCTTCAATATGCCGGCAACTGACCCGCGATGAGCTGAGTGCTTTGTACGCGACCCCATGCCTAAGGTTAGGTCCAGCTCTCTGGAATGCAGTCACATTGGGGGCCGAGAGGACACGTAACAGCTAGTGCTGAGAAGAGGTATCAGATATCATACTTATCTGCTGTATATTGCACAAAAACAAGATGAAGTAATGGCAGGGGCAGCGAATAGAAAAATGAAATACGGAACACCAACACAGTAATCTATCTGTATCACTATTGGTGTGCTTTTGTAATCATGCAGAATGTAAAAAAAAAAAAAAAAACTGTGGCAGATAGCTTAATTGTAGTCCTTACTCGAAGAAGCGGACATTACTCGCACGAGATATCAAAATGCATAATCGACGAATGGGCACAAAATCACTCATTAACTTTTTAAATAATTATTTTTCGGCATATATCGCAAGGTACGAATGATAGCCGGTGAGATTGCAAGGCATATCCACTTGGAACTACTTCTAAGGATCACGCGGGTTTCTAGATATGCGCCGTGAAGCGTGTGTAAGAAAAAGCGCTATTGTTCCGCTTACTTTTTTCCCGAACCTCCAACTTATGAACTGAAGCACACAAGTAACTAGAACGCCTATGTATTTCGTCGCACACTTCTGGAATGAACATCTTGAAACTGGTGCCGTCCTGAAAATTCCTTCCAAGCTGATATGCCTTGTAAACTCACCGGATACAACTTATAAATTGCAATTTGTTCCGTAAAGCAAACAATTGAAATGTTAATTAGTGAATTAGTGAACGCCGGGGCGTTCGCATGCACCGGCGCGCGCGCGCGCGCGCGCGTGTGTGTGTGTGTGTGTGATCTGGTCAGCCGTGAAATCTGTGCATTCTGATCATTCGAAGGGTCGTTGAAAAAAAAAAAAAACAGCAGATTAAAAAAAATTGCAACAGAGCCAACGGCTTGACGTGACGGAGGTTTCGACTCCGCCGGGCCACATTTTCTCAGGACCAAATAAAGTTCTTGTCACCGTCAGTTCACGTTTCGCCTTGTAACATTTTTTTTGCCCCGATCAGGTTTCTTCTGCTCAATTTATTAAAAAGAAAAGAAATAAGCAAAACGAACGAAAGAGGGAACTAGCACCGTTTTAACATAAATATTTTCTTCAGAGAATTTCTACGCATTAGGTTTCTTGCAACACCCATTACTGAGCTGACGCAATGACGCAGTAGGTGTCAAACACTTATGGTAAGCAATCCAAGAAGGGTTGCAAGCGGGGAGCTGAAGTGCGACTCGTTTTTGAGGCTTAATGGGGTTCTCTTGGCGCGTTAGGTCTTCATAATGTGGGAAACTGCACGACGCGCTATCACTATGTGCAAATTATTACTGCCAACGTAGCGGGAACCTTGTCATCTTTTTGTAGCACCCCAAGAAAGCTTAGGGTCAGTGACGAAGCGAAGCCTTTGCGCTTGCCAACAACAAATGATCCTTGAGATGTGCTGAGAAAGAAAGAAAGAAAGAAAGAAAGAAAGAGAACATAAAGCAACCAAAGGCCGTATAGCAAAAAAAAAAAAATGCACAATACAGGAAACAAGATTTAGAAATCACAAACGGATCTCGTGGCTGTTGTGATTGATGTTTTAATACCGAGAAATGGGAATGGACCTTCGTTTTTTAAATATTTGGCTACTGTGTAGCCTGTACTTTGATAGGTGCTATTTTTTCTTTCAAGTTTATCCATATTGCAGGATTTTACGTTCCGACCCAGGACAAATGGCGAAGATAATATGGCCAGGAAACTTCAAAGGAAACGACTGATTTGCTCTGAATAATGACTCCAAGAATGATTTATCGTTAGTTCAAAAGAGAGCTCATCATTGAATAGTTTGCATTATTAAACTCGCCTCGTGCATTCAAGAAAAAAGATGAAAAAGAGAAGAAAATCACAAATGTACTGGGACACGGAACTTGGGCCACATATTGAAATGAATAGAGAGTATGACGAGATATTAATTACTTCGTGACTTGTTAGTGGTGGGTAAAAGCAAACGCTGCCAACAAAAAGCTAGTTCATTCTTCTGAAAGACAAAATCATTGAATACTGCGGGGCGGTGAGATTTTAATTACTCTGAGTGGCAAGTTTTCAAAGAGCAGGTCTGTTGTCTGCACGTTCCGTCATATTGGGAACATTTGCGATGATATTATCAAAACCATGGGCTCAATTTACAACTTCGTTTTTGACGGCCTGAAGGTACTTGCTTTAACTGCAAAGAAGAAAAATGTGAAGCTAGAGGAAATTATGTATACAGTCAAATGACTTTATAGCGAAGCGCACGGGCTTTCAAAATCCTTCGTTATAAAAGCCCCTTCGTTGTAAAACTTTCGCTCCGTAGCGCTCACAAGCGATCAGAATAAGTACGTTCAGCGAAATGAAACCTTTATTTAGCATTGACTGAACAGACACTCGGTGAAATAGGCCGTGAATTTTCTTCCGTGCACTTCGTCCAACAAAATGTGCGAGTGCAACCGACCTGATGAAGTCGAGATTCGCGGCGTGCTCCACGTCTTTGTTGTGCTGTCGACCGGCACTTCCTATGCGCACCGCAGCTCGGTGCATGCTGCGGAGTGCTGCAGCGGAGACTGCTATGTGTGTTCGTTGTAAAGCAACAACTCAACCATCGAAGACTTCTAAATTACTTCGTTGTACGGGACAGCTCGTGGCAGTGGTCTTCGCTGTATAGGCGTTCGCAACGCACGAAAAATATAGAAATTCTACGACGACATGTGCAATGCTTCGTCATATAAGTCACTTCGTTGTAGAAGCGTTAGATTGCAAACCCATTCAAAGAAAAGAAGATAACTGCGAACTAATCTACGTGGCTTTCCAGTAGCTATAATGGATAGTTATTGGAAGGCATAATGTATGGGAGGCATTATTGCATAAAATGTGCAGACCCCACCCATGGTGGGAATCGATGTTATTGTTATTAGAAAGAACTTTGCAGGTAGCTGACTATTCAGCATCGTTTGAAGATAGATAGATAGATAGATAGATAGATAGATAGATAGATAGATAGATAGAGAAGGAGAGAGAGAGAATAATGAGAAATGATAAAGAAAGGAGGGGAAATTCACCATTCTGAGCCGGTTGGCTACCCTGAACTTGATAAGAGAGCTAAAAAATGAGAAGGGAAGTTTACAGTATGAACTCACACACACGCAATGAAGTATTTTCCATCGTTTGAGGTTCTGCAAAACACCCACCAGATGAACTAACATATTTATTTAAGTTCAACAGTTGTGTGCGTGCCGCGAGCGTTTGATCTGACGGCAGCAGCAATGCGACAACCATGGTGAAGATGATTGTATGGCGGCGATGGCATGACGACTGATTTATTGTGCTCCTGCGAAGAGACGCCACAACGTGTTTCCTCACAACCTGGGCACATAACATAACGGTGGAACATTGTCACATAGTGTCTCAACGTACTTGAGGAATTGAAAAAAAAATGACCTATAAGACGCTAGTTCGGCCGATTGTCAAATATGCTTCGGTAGTGTAGAACTTCTATGTGGGACCCCCATACTCAAGATAATATTACAGTTAGAAAGCATTTAGAATAAATCGGTATGATTTGTTTTATTTCCCACAATTGGCGCCCATCCGTCTCTATCTTGGTAGAGATGGTTATCTTGTACACCATACACCTCCTGGCGCTAACATGACAGATTGAAACATTGTAACTTTATTTTGTCATGACAAGTTATACGTATAAAAAGGGCGCGTATATTGAGTCGATAGTCAAACGACCCTCGCGTTGTCACCTTTCAAAGAATTTGAAGGAGCATTCTTGTCGAACTCAGGTTTTAAAAACTTTATTCTTTCCCAGGCAGGTGTAGACCTTTTCAACGGGCGAAGAGGAGAACGCGCGCAGCGAGCCTTTCCTCCTCTATGGTTTGTGAGAGCCGGCGCGGCGCTGCTTGAATGTCTTGCCGCCGCGTGCTGCGGAACGATATTTGGAGATGTTCTAGCTCGTTCTGCATGTAATTTACTCGATATTAGTTCATACGAAGTCGTTGAACAACCACGGTGTAGCCTTTAGGTGCAGCCGTAGCTACAGTATGCGGAAATTCCTCTTGGCTGCGCAAAAATGCCGCGCGCGTTATCAGCCGTGGTGTGTGTATGTGTTGTGAACTATTTGGCTCTATCGGTTTTCACTCGACGGACAGATCCGGCGTCTGTGAATTGAAAAATCTTCTCACTATCTCATCTCTTGGCATGGGAACTAAAACGCAAAAGTACATGCTAGTGTGTGGCCAACCCAATGCAACCCTAAAACATCAAAGCGCCGATCGTTTTAAAATATTTGCATCAGCCACCGGCATTGTTCTCATGCATTTCAAGCCTAGACTTGAAATGACCAAACTAAGTCTACTTTAACCTCCTCTATGAGGCCGATGGCCTTGCTCTACACAGCGATCACTGTGGTTCATAAACCAGCATCATACATATAAGCTTTGTGCTTCGGCATTTCCTTTTTTTGCGGCATAATATCCAAAGGGGATCGCATAAAAAGAATCCAACGGCTATTTTTGATGGCGAAATTTCCGTAAGACGGGTGAGTGCGTC